>NW_019944790.1:48500-52682 GCF_002910315.2 Salvelinus sp. IW2-2015 | reverse complement strand
ACATGTTGGCTGGATTCACAAAATGTGTAGCTTTAATTTGGTGTCTTTCATGTGTGATTTCATGAAAGATTGATTTTTATAGTAATATATTTGAATTTTGCGCATTTGGCGCGAATTTGGCTGCATTTTTTCTGGCTTTTGGCCAAGTGGGACGTTAGCGTCCCACATATCCTAGAGAAGTTAAGAGGGAAGCCTCAGACAGTGTGTCCTTAGGGACTCACTGGATATGAGTCTATGAATCTAGAGGGAGTAACAACTTTGTGTAAACACGAACGAACGAGGAAGAAGAGTCTCTTCCTATAATCTATTGCAGTTCTAAATCTTTACTTCACGCCTTCAAGCCAAACATTTGTCCACCAAAGCATTGATGTTGTCTGGAGATGTGTTCCACAGTGGGAGTTATGTTTCAAGTTAGGATTCACTGCTGAACGTCTCTTCTTGGCTGCTGTTGTCTCTCTAAGGCTCTGCATGGACATTTACTCGTTATTACGCTCCAGTTTTCTGGTCTGGTGGAAACACAGTGGTTCAGCTGTCAGTGTGTATGTGTGTGTGCGTACGTACGTGCCTGCGTGCGTGTGTGTGTGTGACTCAACAGAAAAGCAGTATTGGCATCCTGACAGGACCTTGACCTCTGACCTTGAGGAGATATTCCCTCCTATAACCGTCATCCTGGTTTCTCTGGTTGATGTAGCCCAAGCTCGATATAAACACTGAAACATAAGCCTCWCCATAACTGCCTTTCATACCGCACGGCTTTCCAACAATTATACACAGTTCAATCTTCCATAGCATAAATATAGGCAATGATGTACTCTGCAATGGAAATTGGCATGTAGTTTGGGAGATTTTGTTGGCTACTGGATGGATGTTTTATTCCATGAGCTCTACCCTCCAACAATAACAACCCTATTCCACATAAACACATAGTGCAAAGACAGTACATGATTAAGGCTGTTGCTCCTCCTAGCCAGGAAACATGCTGCTACAGTTAGTCTGTTTGTTGAGGCCAATAGTGACAGACAGAGTGTCATATTTAGACCAAGGTGTAAGTTCCCGACAAACATACGTCTGCATCAGAGAGGTGTTTTGAACACACCGTTAGAGAGGGAGAGAGAGGGTGAGAGAGAGAGAGAGGATGAGAGGATGAGAGAGGCAGGGTGAGAGAGAGAGATTGAGTCAGGGTGAGTTAGAGCAAGAGAGGCAGGGTGAGAGAGAGAGAGATATTGAGGCAGGGGTGAGAGAGAAAGAAGAGAAGTGGCAGTGGTGAGAGAGTGAAAAGAGGCAGGGTGAGAGAGAGAGAGAGGCCAGGGTGAGAGAGAGAGAGAGAGACTGAGGCAGGGTGAAGAGAGAGAGAGAGAGAGAGAGAGGCAGAGTGAGAGAAAGAGAAAGAGAGAGCGCAGGGTGAGAGAAGGGAGATACATAGATTGAGGCAGGGTGAGAGAGAAAGAGAGAGAGGCAGGTGAGAGAGAGAGAGAGAGAGGAGGGAGAGAGAGAGAGAGAGAGAGCAGGGTGAGAGAGAGAGAGAGAGAGATTTGAGCAGGGTGAGAGAGGGAGAGACATAGATTGAGGCAGGGTGAGAGAGAGAGAGGCATGGTGAGAGAGGGAGAGAGAGAGAGAGAGGAGAGGGCAGGGTGGGAGAGAGAGACAGAGATTGAGGCAGGGTGAGAGAGAGTGAGAAAGAGAGAGAGGCAGGGTGAGAGAGGGAGAGACATAGATGAGGCAGGGTGAGAGAGAGAGAAAGAGAGAGAAGAGGAGGCAGGGTGAAGAGAGGGAGTGTACATAGATTGAGGCAGGGTGAGAGAAGGGAGAGACAGAGAGAGTTGAGTTGAGACAGAGATGTTCTTGGAAGGTTTGATGAATCACAGGTGCCACATGTTTTGTGTCTTTTGTCTCCTGTTTGCTTGGTTGCTGACTGGTTGTATTGGTAGTTGTCCTGCCATGTATACAGTATATAGGCAGGAATGTTGACACCACTGGGGAGCTGTACTGAGCTGTACTGCGCTTGTACTGAGCTGAACTGAGCTGTAACAGAGCTGAACTGAGCTGAACTGAGCTGTACTGACTGTAGAGGACAAGGCTTGAATATATTGGGACAGTCAATCAACAACACCTCATCTCCCTCCCCCTCATCCTGCTCCCAGGGACACGCTAGTGTGTGTGTGGTGTTGTGTGTGTGTGTTGGTGTGTGTGTGTGTGTGTGTGTGTGTGTGTGTGTGTGTGTGGTGTGTGTGTGGTGGTGTGTGTGTGTGTGTGTGTGTGTGTGTGTGTGTGTGTGTGTGTGTGTTGTGTGTGTTCCATCCAGAGATGGTGTTTCTTAAGAGTGGGGGCTATGGTTGATAAGCTCAGTCTGATGTTATGGAAGATAGCAGGGTTACAGCCTGCTGTTGGTCTGTAAATAGACATATTCTACCACCATGTGTCATTTTTCCAGTTCTATAACCAACAAACAGCATACAGTAACAGTTAAAACAAGTACAGGTAATACAGTATACAAGATAAAACATGTTACAGAGTAGTATATCTTCCCAGTTTCCCCTCCATACAGTACAGTAAACAGTACAGTGATACAGTATAACAGATAAACATGTTACAGAGCTAGTATATCTCCCAGTTTCCTCCATACAGTAACAGTAAACAGTACATAATACAGTAATACCAGATAACATGTTACAGAGTAGTATAGCTCCCAGTTTCCTCATACAGTACAGTAAAATACTACAGTAATACACTATACAAGATAAACATGTTACAGAGTAGTATATTCTCCAGTTTCCTCCATAAAGTACAGTAAACGTACAGTAATACATATACAGATAAACATGTTCAGAGTAGTTATCCCCCAGTTTCCCTCCATACAGTACAGTAAAGTACAGTAATACGTAAAGATAACATGTTACAGAGTAGTATACTCCCAGTTTCTCCATACAGTACAGTAAATACTACAGTAATACTATACAGTACATGTTACAGAGTAGTTATTCCCAGTTTTCCATACAGTACAGTAAAAGTACAGTAATACAGTATACAGATAAATGTTACAGATAGTATACTTCCCAGTTTCCTCCATACAGTACAGTAAATCTACAGTATACACTATACAGATAAACATGTTACAGAGTACGTATACTCCCAGTTTCCCTATACAGTACAGTAAAACTACAGAATACAGTATACACGATAACATGTTACGAGTAGTATATCTCCCAGTTTCTCCATACAGTACAGTAAATACTACAGTAATACAGTATACAGATAAACATGTTACAGAATGTAGTTACTCCCAGTTTCCTCCATACAGTAATACATGATAACCATTTACTTTTGTTTCCCTTCCAGTATGTATTGGATCTACAGTCTTTACTGTGCTTTATGTGTATCTACTGTCAAATAGTAAAATAGTACTAAGACAGGTCCAATGTCTGCAGTACATACTGTACCTATTCTCATTGTGAGAACGTCTGGATGAATGGATGCTACGGTGAGGGGGCTCAGATTGGGCTGCACTCTCTGCCCAGCCTCTCTCAAGGTCAAACCATGGTTACACACTCGAGCTTCAGGTCACCATTCCACAAGGTCCACCACTTACCTGAATTTCATCAGGGATTACTATCCTTGTTCTTGTCTTCCTTCATCTTCCACATCCACCTCACCTCTATCTCTACTCCACCTACCTCCACTCTACCTCCACCTCTACTCCACCTCTACATCCACCTCCACCTCTACATCCACCTCCACCTCACCATCCACCCTCTACCTCCACCTCTACATTCCACCTCCACTCTACATCTACCTCTACACCTCCATTCTCCTCTATCTCTCCACCTCTACCTCCACTCACATCCACCTCTACCTCCACCTCTATCTCCTCCACCTCTACCTCCACCTCCACCTCTAACCTCCACCTCTACCTCCACCTCTACCATCCACCTCTACCTCCACCTCTACCTCCACCTCTAACTCCACCTCCTACCCTACTCCACTCTCTACCTCCACCTCTACATCACCTCCCACCTCTACATCCACCCTCTACATCCCTCACCCATCTACATCCCTCCACCTCTACCTCCACCTCTACCTCCACCTGCTACCTCCACCTCTATCCCTCTACCCCATCCTCCTCCACCTTACCTCCACCTCTACATCCACCTCCACCTCTAATCCTCTCCACTCTACCTCCACCTC
>NW_019944790.1:38090-46661 GCF_002910315.2 Salvelinus sp. IW2-2015 | reverse complement strand
CCAACCTCCTTACCTCCCACCTCCACCTTCCACCTCTCGACCTCCACCCTACCTCCACCTCTACATCCACCTCTACATCCCACCTCTCACCATCCACCTCTACCATCCACCCCACCTCTACCTCCACCTCTACCTCCCCTTCTACCTCTACCTCTACATCCGCCTCTACCTCCACCTCACATCCACCTCCACCTCTACATCCACCTTCTACCTCCACCTCTACCTCCAACCTCTACATCCGCCTCTACCTCCACCTCTACATCCACCTCCACCTCTACATCCCAACCTCTACCTCCACCTCTACCTCCAGCTTCTACCTCCACCTCCACCTCCACCTCCACCTCCTACCTCCACCTCTACCTCCACCATCATACATCCACCTCCACCCCACCTCCACCTCCACCTCTACCTCCACCTCCACCTCTCTGCCAAGTTTGCTTCCATTGTTTCTCAAACACAGGAGTTCTCACCCGTAGCCTGTTTATCCAGACCAAAGGTCTGATTGCAAAGTGAACATTTACGCAGTTAGTGTTTGAATGTGAACGTTGTAATGGGTAAACAGGGGAGGAATGCAGGGGAAGGAGGCTACGCTCTGCAGGACTGAGAGAAAGAGAGGAGCCAAGGAAAGGAGAGAGAGGGGGGAGCCAAGGAAAGAAGGAGAGAGAGAGGGGAGCCAAGAAAGAAGGAGAGAGAGAGAGGGGAGCCAAGGAAGAAGAGAGAGAGAGGGAGCAAGGAAAGAAGGAGAAGAGAGGAGCCAAAGAAAGAAGAGAGAGAGAGGGGACCAAGGAAAGGAGAGAGAGGGGAGCCAAAGAAAGAAGAGAGAGAGAGAGGAGCCAAAAAGAAGGAGAGAGAGAGGGGAGCCAAGGAAAGGAGGGGAGAGGGAGCCAAAGAAAGAAGAGAGAGAGAGGGAGCCAAGGAAGGAGAGAGAGGGGAGCCAAAGAAAGAAGAGAGAGAGAGAGGAGCCAAAGAAAGAAGGAGAGAGAGAGGGGAGCCAAGGAAAGGAGGGAGAGAGGGGAGCCAAAGAAGGAAGGAGAGAGAGAGAGAGTACACAGTACAGGATAAAGTAACTGATTTATTGGCTTTAGCAGTATGTACTCTGTGTCTAGCCGTATGTACTCCTTGTTCAGCGGTATGTACCCGTGTTCAGCGGTATGTACTCTGTGTTAGCGGTATGTACTCCGTGTTCAGCGGTAGTACTCCGTGTTTAGCGGTATGTACTCTGTATTTAGCGGTATGTACTCTGTGTTTAGCGGTATGTACCCGTGTTTAGCGGTATGTACTCTGGATTTAGCGGTATGTACTCTGTATTTAGCGGTATGTACTCTGTGTTTAGCGGTATGTGACTATGTGTTTTAGGGTATGTACTCGTGTTTAGCGGTATGTACTCTGTATTTAGCGGTATGTACTCATGTATTCTAGCTGTATGTACTCTGTGTTTAGCGGTATGTACTCTGTATTTAGCGGTATGTACTCTGTGTTTAGCCGTATATACTCTGTGTTTAGCCGTATGTACTCTGTGTTTAGCGGTATGTACTCCGTGTTTAGCGGTATGTACTCCGTGTTTAGCGGTATGTACTCTGTGTTTAGCAGTATGTACTCTGTGTTTTGCTGAGTTGCTAAAAATGTGAGCTCACTAGAAGATGAACTGTTTGGTGGGCCGCTGCACAAGGCTTTTTGGCAGAGTAGTGTTCATATCAGAACTTGTCATTGTGGTGAGAGTGATAACAACAGATGTATTTCACCAGGCTGTAGCATTCTTCCCTCTTTACCTTAGTCTAGTAGCACTCAGGCCAAGGATTTATTTTCCCCTTACATTTGTTTTACAAGAAACAGGTTGCTACTCGTCAATCACTGCGCCTTTGCCACACACAAACACACACACACACACACACACACGTTAACACACTCCCATACACAGACTCAGTAGTCTACACAAATAGCTCACGGTGTTTGACAAACACATGCCTTTTGAGAAGTTAATTGACTGTGTTTGTGAGAGAGAGAGGGGAGAGCAATAGAGACTGGTAGAGAAATCCCTAACAGAGATTTCTACCCTGTTGCCTAGTCACTTTACCTCTACCTATACAGATGTTTATTTGATTTATTTCACCTTTATTTTACTAGGCAAATCAGTTAAAAACGAATTCTTATTTACAACGACGGTCTGCTCTGGCCAAACCCCAACAGCGCTGGACCAATTGTGCGCCGCCCTATGGGACAGCCTGGATTCAAACCAGGTACTATAGTGTCGCCTCTTGCACTGAGATGCAGTGCCTTAGACCACTGCACCACTCGGTAGCCCAAATGTAGGATCTTAATTTGAGCCAGTTTGCTACAGCAGGAAAATGTTACTGCAACAACAGGACATGTAAATTATTATGTGGATGTAATTAATGAACATTTTTGTTGGGGTTGATACATTTTTAGTTATGGCAAATCAAGTTTGGCATTTCAAAGTTGAAATTACAAACAATAGAATACTTTTAAAACCTCAAATACACTACAATTTTGCATTTCCAGCTGTGCAGCCCCCTTACACTCAATAAGTGGTTGTTCCGCCTTTAGCAGCAATGACTCCAACCAAACGCTTCCTGTAGTTGTTGATCAGTCTCTCACATCGCTGTGAAAACAAAGTTTGCCAAAAAAAACACCTTGGAAGCACCTGGATGATCATCAAGACTTCTGGAAGAATGTTCCATGGACAGATTATTAAATAGTATAACTTTTGGGAGGACATGGGTCCCATTATGTCTGGTGAAAACCAACCACTGCATTCCACAGTAAGATCCTCATACCAACGGTCATGCAGCAAGACAATGATCCTAAACACACATGAAAATGGCTAAAAAGCAACAAATGTGACGTTTTGGAATGACCTAGGTCAAAGTCCAGACCTACTCCCAATTGAGATGTTGTGGCAGGACTTGAAACGAGCAGTTCATGCTTGAAAACCCACAAATGTCACTGAGTTACAGCAGTTCTGCATGGAAGAATGGGCCAAAATTCCTCCACAGCGACGTGAGAGACTGATCAACAACTACAGGAAGCGTTTTGTTGCAGTCATTTGCAGCTAAAGGTGGCAAAACCAGTTCTTGTGTAACGAGGCAATTATTTCTCACACGGGAACATTGGGTGTTGCATACCTTTGTTTATGAAATAAGTATGTAATTGTTGTGTTATTCGTTCACTCTGGTTCCCTTTATCTAATATTAGGTTTTGGTTGAAGATCTGATAACATTCAGTATTAAAAAAAAATACAAAAGTAGCGAAAATTAAAAAGGAGACAAATCCTTTTCCACGGTTCTGTATGTACTGTATCTACCTCAATGACCTCGTACCCCTGCACATGTACTCAGCACTTGTACCCCGTGTATATAGCCAAGTTATCATTACTCATTTTGTATTTATTCCTCTTGTTATTTTTTATATTATGTGACAAATACAATTTTATTTTATTTGAGAGGCTGATTGTATTTGTGTCTGTGTCTGTGAGAGAGAGAGAGAGAGAGAGACAAACAGAGAGAGAGAGAGTAGGGGGAGAGAGAGAAAAAGAGATAGAGAGAGCACTCCACTGCACCACTCGGTAGCCCAAATGTAGGATCTTAATTTGAGCCAGTTTGCTACAGCAGGAAAATGTTACTGCAACAACAGGACATGTAAATATATATGTGGATGTAATTAATGAACATTTTTGTTGGGGTTGATACATTTTAGTTATGGCATCAAGTTTGGCATTTCAAAGTTGAAATTACAAACAATAGAATACTTTTTAAAACCTCAAATACACTACAATTTTGCATTTCCAGCTGTGCAGCCCCCTTACACTCAATAAGTGGTTGTTCCGGCCTTTAGCAGCAATGACTCCAACCAAACGCTTCCTGTAGGTTGTTGATCAGTCTCTCACATCGCTGTGAAAACAAAGTTTGCCAAAAAAACAACCTTGGAAGCACCTGGATGATCATCAAGACTTCTGGAAGAATGTTCCATGGACAGATTATTAATAGTATAACTTTGGGAGGACATGGGTCCCATTATGTCTGGTGAAAAAACAACCACTGCATTCACAGTAAGATCCTCATACCAACGGTCATGCAGCAAGACAATGATCCTAAACACACATTTGAAAATGGCTAAAAAGCAACAAATGTGACGTTTTGGAATGACCTAGGTCAAAGTCCAGACCTACTCCCAATTGAGATGTGACCGAACCAAAGATATAAGAGGTCATCCGATGCCAAGACACCTAAGTTGTGGAAACAGAAGAGTGCATATAAATTCATGCTGTTTTGAAAACCCACAAATGTCCAGCTAGAGTATGTTCTATACTCTCTTAGGCTCATTTCAACTTTTGATATCATGGCCAAATACTTGGAGTTATAGACACAAATAACTAAAAATGTTAGTCAACCGCAACAAAGCACAAATAGATTATCACTCTCTCATCCAATCTCTCTCAGACGTAAAATTTACATGCTCCTGTTGTGCCAGTAACATGTTTCCTGCTGTAGACAAACCTGTGGAGCGTCAAATGTAAAGAGCACTCTGCTACAATTTAGGTGCCATACAGAGTTTTCGGAGGACAGGTCGGGTTAAGGTCCACTTTGCAGTCTGGTGCTCTAGTGCCAAGAGGGCGTACACTCATAGATTTTACTTGCTCGCTCTTATGAGATCCATGCAAATAGTCCCAGTTGTTGCAGGGCAGAAAGCGCCACTCCTCAGGTCCAGCTCGTCTGTTCGTGGGTTTGGCGCGCAGAGCAGACCGTCTGTTTTTGAGGAATAAGATAATGTCTTTTTAACTGATTTGCCATAAAGTACAAAATAAAGGGATGAAATAAAATCAAATAAACATCTGCTGATAGGCTAGAGGTAAAGTGACTAGGCAAACAGGGTAGAAGAGATCTCTGTTAGGGCATTATCTTCTTACACAGTTCTTCTATTGGCCTCTCCCACATCTCTCTCTCACAAACACAATCAATTAACCTTCTCAAAAGGCATGTGGTTTGTCAAACACGTGGAGCTATTATGTGTAGACTACTGGAGTTGGTGTTGGAGTTGTGTTAACGTGTGGTGTGTGGCGGCGCTGTGCTGTGTGTGTTCGTGTTGTGTGTGGCAAAGGCATCTCTCGGCTTTCCTCCTCCTCCGTGTTAGGGGGAAACATTGGTAGGTGTTGCCATACCTTTGTTTTACTGAAAATAAGTATGTAATGTCAATTGTGTGTTATATTGGTCGTTGTGAGAGTATTGATGCCCCTTGACCCTACACAAGAAACACAACGACTTCACCCCACCATCTTCACAACATCTGTTAACAAACTATATCCAAGTACGCGATCAATGATTCTGCGGTAGTTAGGTCATACAGACATAACTTAGCTCCGCTCGAAGATCGATTTGATCTCCAAAGATACCACAATGCTCTATTGAAAGAAGTAATAAAATATTGCGAGAGAAGAGTGTTTGTGAGAGAGAGAGTGGGTGTATGAGTTAGCAATAGAGGCGGAGACTAAGATTTATAAAAGAGAAGATGCGCAC
Organism: Salvelinus sp. IW2-2015; assembly: GCF_002910315.2. Taxonomy (NCBI): domain Eukaryota; kingdom Metazoa; phylum Chordata; class Actinopteri; order Salmoniformes; family Salmonidae; genus Salvelinus; species Salvelinus sp. IW2-2015. The sequence continues at coordinate 41,130 of NW_019944790.1, read as the reverse complement.
GATACAAGAGAATTATTAACCGCTGTTGTCCCCTACTCACTTACTCCGTGCTACCTTTATCAGACTGTTTATATTGTACTTGTGATATTCTTATTTACACCCTTCTCTCTCTCTAAGGCGAATGGAATCCGTGTTTAAATAACGATAATTCTTATACCCTACACACGCACGATGTCTTAGCTCTGGCCCTATTACCCCAGCAGACGTGTGTAACTCGCCGGACCAATTGGTGCTCGCCGCCCTATGGGACAGCCTGGATTTCCAAAACCAGTGTACTATAGTGTGCGCCTCTTGCGAGTGAAGATGCTCAGTGACTAGCCAAGTATCAAATACTCATGTTGTAATATTATTCCTTCTTTGTATTATTATTTCTATATTATGTGACAAATCACAATTTTATTATATTTGAGAGGGCTGATTGTATTTTGTGTCTGGTCTGTGAGAGAGAGAGAGAGAGGAGAAGACAGAAGACAAAAAGCAGAGGAGAGCGAGAGAAGTAGGGGATGAGAGAGAAAAAAAGAGATAGAGAGAGGCAGGCGAAGAGAGAGAAATGGAGGATAGGGAGCAGAGAGAGCAGAGTGGGGAAGAGAAGAAAAAGAGAGACGAGTAGAGATTGAAGAGCAAGCCAGCGAGGCGAGAGAGAGAAAAGAAGAGAGCCAGGAGTGATTGAGAAGAAAAACAGAGGAGAGGAGAGCAGGGAGAGAGAGAAAAAGAGAGAGGAAAGAGGAGGCGAAGAGCAGAGGAGCAGGGGGACCGAGAGAGAAATTAAGAGGAGAATAGAAAAGTAGTAGAGAGAGCCAGGAGGTTGAGAGAGAGAAGAGAGGAAAGAGAAGAAAAATGTAGGGAGAGGCCAGGGTGAGAAGATGAAGAGGAAGAGAGAGAGAGGGGGATGATGGAGAAGCAAGACAAAGAGAGGAGAGGAGACTTGGGGAGGAGAGAGAAAGAGAGAGCAGGAGGAGAGAGAGAGACGGAGAAGCAGAGAGAGAGAAAGGGAAGAAGAGAGGGCGGAGAGACAGAAACGATAGAGAGAGAGCGGTGGGAGATGAGAGAAGAGGAAGAGGATGGACGAGAGGAGAACAAGATGAGCAGAGAGCACGAGAGAGAGGTAGAGGCAGTGAATGAGGAGAGGAGGGAGAGAGAGAGAGAAGAGAGGTAGGGAGGGAGGGTAGGAAAGAGAGATAGAGAAGGTGAGAGCAGGTATGGGAGAGAGAAGAGAAAAGTCGAGGATTATGAGAGAGAGCAGGGGGAGATGTGATGAGAGAGAGACAAACAGATGAGATAGAGCAGGGGGGAGAGACGGAGAGAGGAGAGAGTAGAGATAGGAGGTACAATAGAGACAGGTAGAGTAAATCTCTAACAAGAGACATCACAGTCAGAGCTGTTTTAACATGGTTTCCACAGACAGACACACATACCAGTAGTCAAGCCAGGTCTGAGAGAGCAGGATGGGCTACCTAGTGTGCTTGTTACCCTCAGAGCGATGTCTCACATGCTAGCTTTGTGTCAGAGTAGTGTTTAGAGAGATTTAGTGCTCGTTTAGCCAGTCAGGTGGTTTGGGCTCCTCAGAAGAGCCTTTGTACTGAAACATGGGAATTGCTCCAAGCTAAAGGTCTTGAAGCTATCTCAACCTTACTCGAATGACTATGTGCTAATGCCAAAAGCATACATGGGCCAGTGAAGACTCACTCTCCCCAGCTTGGCATGCCGACAAAGTGTCGCTTAAAAACATTGGACCAGAAACCCTGTACATTACCCATATGCATCCTCACATTAAGACCAAGATCTCTATCTACCGTTCGTTGGCAATTCCTCTTTCGGACGGGCAGTTAAGGTAAAAACCTCTGAGTTTTTTTAGATGGTTCAATGCTGCGAGAGAGGCAAAGAGATTGGAAGCTCAGAGAGGAGAGAGGAGAAGAGAGGAGAGAGAGAGAGGAGAGAGAGAGGAGAGCAGAGAGAAAGAGAGAAGCAGAGAGAGAGAGAGGAGATGAGAGAGGACGGAGAGAGAGACGAAGGGAGGAAGGAGAGGAGAGAGAGAGAGGGAGAGAGAGAGGAGAGTAGAAGGAGGAGGGAAAGAGGGAGGGAGAGGGAGGAAGGAGAGGAGAGGGAGAGGAGAGAGAGCAGGGGAGAGAGCGAGAGAGAGAGCGAGAGGTGGAGAGACAGGAGACGAGGATGGAGAGAGAGAGAGAGGGAGAGGGAGAGAGAGGAGAGAAGACGAGGGAAAAAAGGGGAGATGGAGAGGCAAAGGAGAGGAGAGAGAAGGAGAGAGAGACGGATTCGAGGAGAGAGAGAGAGAGAGAGAGAAGAGAGAGAGCGAGAGAGAGGAGAGAGGGCAGGACGAGGAGTGAGTGAGATGAGGAAGAGAGAAGGAAGAGGAGAGAGGGAGAGAGAGAGGGAGATAGAGAGAAAAGGGAAGAGAAGAGAGAGAGAGAGAGAGGAGAGGGGAGAGAGAGAGAGAGAGGTGAGAGAGAGAGAAGAGAGAGATAGAGAGAGAGAGAGAGAGAGCGAGAGAGAGAGCGACATGAAAAAGGTGTGATGTATATTGATAAAAATGAATGTTGTAATATAGTAATGATTATATACAATGTGGCAGACCAGGGGGAAATCCCCTTCAGACAGACAGTGGACAATGTGCTCATGTACTCATCAGGATGTGTGTGTCTGAGCAGGGACACAGTAGAGAGTTACAGTAGAAGGATATTAGTGTTTACTCCTGTTGGATCACTTCTCTCCTCAGTATCTCTCTACCTCCTTAATAACAGGAAGTTGGTACAGAGCTTCCTGTCCTGTCCTGTTCTTGGCCTATATGAACAGCAAGCATCCTTTTGCCTGCTGTGATGGCTGGGACACGGGTGGAGGGGGTACTGATATCTGTCCTGAGCTGTGTGTGTGTGTGTGTGTTGTGTGTGTGTGTGGTGTGTGTGTGTGTGTGTGTGTTGTGTGTGTGTGTGGTGTGTGTGGGTGTGTGTGTGTGTGTGTGTGTGTGTGTGTGTGTGTGTGTGTGTGTGTGTGTGTGTGGTGTGTGTGTGTGTGTGTGTGTGTG
>NW_019944790.1:24229-37434 GCF_002910315.2 Salvelinus sp. IW2-2015 | reverse complement strand
GAGAGCAGGGGAGAGAGAGAAAGAGAGATAGAGAGAGAGCAGGGGAGAGAGAGAAAGAGAAAGAGAGAGAGAGAGAGCAGGGGAGAGAGAAGAAGAGGAGAGGAGGAGAGAGAGAAACAGAGAGAGAGAGCAGGGAGAGAGAGAAAGAGGGATAGAGAGAGCAGGGGGAGAGAGAGAAAGAGAGATAGAGAGAGAGCAGGGGGAGAGAGAGAAGAGAGAGCAGGAGGAGAGAGAAAACGAGAGAGAGAGCAGGAGAGAGAGAGAAGAGAGAGAGAGCAGGGGAGAGAGAGAGAGAGAGGTAGGAGAAGAGAGAAAGAGAGATAGAGAGAGAGCAGGGAGAGAGAGAGAAAGTGAGATAGAGAGAGAACAGGGGGAGAGGTGGAGAAGACAAACAGATAGAAGAGAGCAGGGGGAGAGAGAGAGAGATAGAGAGTACAATAGAGACAGGTAGAGTAAATCTCTAACAGAGACATACAGTCAGAGCTGTAAACAGTTCCACAGACAGACACATACAGTAGTCAGCCAGTCTGAGAGAGCAGGATGGTCCTGTGCTTGTTACCTCAGAGCGTACTTGTGAGTAATCAGACAGACATATTGCTTTTCAGCAGGCTAAGCAGAACAGGCAAAGCCAATCGGGTTAATTACTTGCAGAGCTGCAGCCCATGTTGGCTGAGCTGGACCAGGTGTGTGCGTGTGTGTGTGTTTGTGTTTATGCTGCCACAGTGAGCCATGTGTGAGTCCAGGCTTCCATGTTTATTTACTCTGTAAAGGGAGAACAGGTGAGCCCTGTTGTTGTGGCCCCACACCCCCTCCCCTCACCCCTGTACCCTCACCCAAGACCCCACAGCCCCGTCCCCTCACCCCCTCCCCTCACCCCCGTCCCAGTCTTGAAAGTCTCAGCGATAGCTGATCATGATTGTGAGAATCAACAGCAGTGTAGTCCTTACACACAGGAACAAGGAGACAGAGAGAGACAGAGAGAGTTGAGAGTTGAGAGAGTTGAGAAAGATAGCGAGTTGAGAGAGAGATAGAGAGAGAGAGAGAGAGAGAGAGTCGAGAGAGATAGAGAGAGTCGAGAGAGATAGAGAGAGATAGAGAGAGAGTTGAGAGAGAGTCGAGAGAGATAGAGAGTGAGAGAGATAGAGAGTCGAGAGATAAAGAGAGAGACAGAGAGTTGAGAAAGATAGAGAGTTGAGAGAGTTGAAAGAGAGAGAGTTGAGAGAGATAGACATGCCAATAAAGCCCTTTGAATTTAATTGAGTTGAGAGAGAGTTGAAGGATATAGAGAGTTGAGAGAGTTGAGAGCGAGAGTTGAGAGATTGAGAGAGAGAGAGAGAGCGAGAGAGAGAGAGAGACCATGACAGCAGGACATATGCCCAGGCCATGAACAGAGCAACAGGCCCAATCCCCACTATTACACTTCTGCTTCTGTCCTCAACCTACAGCAGCACCTCTTAGCCCCATCCTGCGACCTAAGAAATATGTATCAGATGCTCAACATGCTCTGCTCACACCTACTGTAATGTTCTGAGCCTAAACCACACGAAAACAACACTAGATACTATGGAGCACAAAGCTTTTACTATCTCATCCTGGACTATACAAGGTCTGAGGTCATCTGCCTTTGGCCTAAAGAGCAGGAACCCGGACTTCATCAAAGAAATCAGAAATACAGACATTGTCATCCAACAAGGAACATGGTATAGAGGAGACAGACCCACTGGCTGCTCTCTAGGTTACAGAGAGCTGGTAATCCCATCCACCAAACTACCAGGTGTGAAACATGGAAGGGACTCAGGGGGTGTGCTAATTTCGTATAGAGCAGACCTAACCCACTCTATTAAATTAGTCAAAACAGGAAGTCTTTTCATCTGGCTAGAAATTAATAAGGAAATTATTTCAACAGAGAAAAATATCCTCATGTGTGTTACCTATTTCCCCCCAATAGAATCCCTATACTTTAATGAAGATAGCTTCTCCATCCTAGAGGGGAAGATCAGCCATTTTCAGGCCAAGGAACATGTATTACTCTGTGGCTACCTACATATTAGTCTACGTTGTAGAATAATAGTGAAGACATCAAAACTATGAAATAACACATATGGAATCATCTAGTAACCAAAAAAGTGTTAAACAAATCTAAATATATTTTATATTTGAGATTCTTCAAATAGCCATCCTTTGCCTTTGCATGTCCCAGTTTAGGTCACCTAGTAGCACGAGCTCAGAAGATAGATGGGGGGCAATCAATTCACATATGGTATCGAGGGCACAGRTGGGAGCAGAGGGTGGTCTATAGCAAGCGGCAACAGTGAGAGACTTGTTTCTGGAAAGGTGAATTTTTAGAAGTAGAAGCTCGAATTGTTTGGGTACAGACCTGGATAGTATGACAGAACTCTGCAGGCTATCTCTGCAGTAGATTGCAACACCGCACCCTTTGGCAGTTCTATCTTGGCAGAAAATGTTATAGTTGACGATGGAGATTTCAGGGGTTTTGGTGGTTTTCCTGAGCCAGGATTCAGACACGGTTAAGACATCTGGGTTGGCAGATTGTGCTAAAGCAGTGAGTAAAACAAACTTAGGGAGTAGGCTTCTAATGGTAAGCATGCATGAAACCAAGCTTTTTACAGGTAACAGAAGTCAACAAATGAGAGCACCTGGGGAGTGGGAGTGGGGACCTGGATTAACCTCTACATCACCAGAGGAACAGAGGAGGAGTAGGATAAGGGTAGACTAAATGCTATACGAACTGGCACGTTCGGAACAGAGAGTAAAAGGAGCAGGTTTCTGGGCTATAGCATAGATTCAAGGTATAGTGTACAGACAAAGGTAAGGTAGGATGTAAGGTAGGATGTGAGTACATGGAGGTTAACCTAGGCATTGAGTAATATATGTAGGAGGCGGAAACAACATGGTTGTTAAGGCATATTGAGCAGGGCTAGAGGCTCTACAGTGAAATAAGACAGTAATCACTAACCAGGACAGTAATGGACAGGCATATTGATATTAGAGAGAGGCATGCGTAGCCAAGGAGAACAATATGGGTCCAGGGTGGATGGGCTGGCTGGGGACACACGGCGATTTCTAAGGTCTTCGAAAGCCAAGTTAACAAACAGATTACCGACCATTTCGAATCCCACCGTACCTTCTCCGCTATGCAATCTTGAGCTGGTCACGGGTGCACCTCAACCACGCTCAAGGTCCTAAACGACATCATAACCGCCATCGATAAGAGACAATACTGTGCAGCTGTATTCATCAACCTGGTCAAGGCTTTCGACTCTGTCAATCACCACATTCTTATTGGCAGACTCGACAGCCTCGCCTTGTTTACCAACTACTTTTCTGATAGAGATCAGTGTGTCAAATCGGAGGGCCTGTTGTCCGGACCTCTGGCAGTCTCTATGGGGTGCCCAGGGTTCAATCCCCGGGCCGACTCTCTTCTCTGTATACATCAATGATGTTGCTCTTGCTGCTGGTGATTCTCTGATCCACCTCTACGCAAACGACACCATTCTGTATACTTCTGGCCCCTCTTCGGACACTGTGTTAACCTTTCTAGGACACACGTTCCGCTAGCAGAACCCCTCGACAACATTCCGCTGAAAAGCAGTGCGGAAATTCAAAAATATTTTGGGGAAATATGTAACTTTCACACATTAACAAGTCCAATACAGCAAATGAAAGATACACATCTTGTTAATCTACCCATCGTGTCCGATTAAAAAAAAAAATACCGCAAAACAACAACATATGATTATGTTAGATCACCGCCAAGTCCAAAAAACACACAGCCATTTTCCCAGCCAAAGATAGGAGTCACAAAAAGCAGAAATAGAGATAAAATTAATCACTAACCTTTGATGATCTTCATCAGATGACACTCATAGGACATCATGTTACACAATAAATGTATGTTTTGTTCGAATAATGTGCATATTTATATCCAAAAATCTCAGGTGTACAATTGGCGCCATGTTCAGAAATGCCTCCAAAATATCCTGAGAAATTGCAGGAGACCACGTCAAATAACATAAAATTACTCATCATAAACGTTGATGAAAGATACATGTTTTACATAGAATTAAAGATACACTTGTTCTTAACTTCTCACGAGTCACATCCCGGATCGGGAGCACCCCCCACAGTAAAAAAGCTGACTAGCATAGCCTAGCATAGCGTCACAATACTAGCATCTAAATATCATTAAATCACAAGTCCAAGACACCAGATGAAAGATACAGATCTTGTGAATCCAGCCATCATTTCTGATTTTTTAAATGTTTACAGGGAAGACACAATATGTAAATCTATTAGCTAACCAGTTAGCAAAGACACACTTTTTTACTCCACCAGTGTTACCCATCAGTAGCTATCACTAATTCGACTAAATAAAGATTATTACAGTGGGAGAACAAGTATTTGAACACTGCCGATTTTGCAGGTTTTCCTACTTACAAAGCATGTAGAGGTCCTGTAATCTTATCATAGTACACTTCAACTGTGAGAGACGGAATCAAAACAAAAATCCAGAAAATCACTTGTATGATTTTTAAGTAATTAATTTGCATTTATTGCATGACATAAAGTATTTGATCACTACCAACCAGTAAGAATTCCGGCTCTCACAGACCTGTATTTTCTTTAAGAACCTCCTCCTGTTCTCCACTCATTACCTGGATTAACTGCACCTGTTTGAACTCGTTACCTGTATAAAAGACACCTGTCCCACACACTCAATCAAACAGACTCCAACCTCTCCACAATGGCCAAGACCAGAGAGCTGTGTAAGACATCAGGGATACAACTGTAGACCTGCACAAGGCTGGGATTGGGCTACAGGACAATAGGCAAGCAGCTTTGGTGAGAAGGCAACAACTGTTGGCGCAATTATTAGAAAATGGAAGAAGTTCAAGATGCCGGTCATCACCCTCGGTCTGGGCTCCATGCAAGATCTCACCTCGTGGGGCATCAAATGATCATGAGGAAGGTGAGGATCAGCCCAGAACTACACGGCAGACCTGGTCAAGTACCTGAAGAGAGCTGGGACCACGGTCTCAAAGAGAAACCATAGTAACACACTACGCCATCATGGATATTAAAATCCGCAGCGCACGCCAAGGTCCCCTGCTCAAGCCAGCGCATGTCCAGGCCCGTCTGAAGTTTGCCAATGACCATCTGGATGATCCAGAGGAGGAATGGAGAAGGTCATGTGTCTGATGAGACAAAAATAGAGCTTTTTTGGTCTAAAACTCCACTCGCCGTGTTTGGAGAAGAAAGAAGATGAGTACAACCCCAAGAATCCATCCCAACCGTGAAGCAATGGAGTTGGAAACATCATTCTTTGGGGATGCTTTTCTGCAAAGGGACAGGACGACTGCACCGTATTGAGGGGAGGATGGATGGGGGCCATGTATCTAGATCTTGGCCAACAACCTCCTTCCCTCAGTAAGAGCATTGAAGATGGGTCGTGGCTGAAAATCTTCCAGCATGACAACGACCCGAAACACACAGCCAGGGCAACTAAGGAGTGGCTCCGTAAAGAGATCTCAAGGTCCTGGAGTGCCTAGCCAGTCTCCAGACCTGAACCAATAGAAAAAATCTTTGGAGGAGCTGAAGTACCGTACTGCCCAGCGACAGCCCCGAAACCTGAAGATCTGGAAGAAGTCTGGAGGGAGGAGTCGGCCAAATCCCTGCTGCAGTGTGTGCAAACCTAGTCAAGAACTACAGGAAACGTATGATCTCTTAGTAATTGCAAACAAAGGTTCGTACACAACATTAAGTCTGCTTTTCGATGTATCAAATACTTATGTGCATGCAAAAAAGCAAATTAATTAACTTAAAAAATCATTACCAATGTGATTTTTCGGATTTTTGTTTTAGATGCCGTCTCATCACAGTTGAAGTGTACCTATGATAAAAATGACAGACCTCTACATGCGTTGTAAGAGTAAAACCTGCAAAATCAGCAGGTATCAAATACGTGTTCTCCCCACTGATATATAGCCACTAACAATAAAACAACTTCATAGATGACAGTCTGATAACATATTATGTATAGCTATGTTATTTTAGAAAAAATGTGCATTTTTTCCAGGTATAAAATCCACAGCTCACATATGCAGCTGCAATCTGAAATAGTGCCGACTGCCAGAATAATTACAGAGGACCAACAGTCAAATAAACTAATTACTCACATAAAAACATATACGGAAAAATACACGTTACAGCAAATGTACAGAGCCCAACATCTTGGAATCCACCAATCATGGTCAATTTTTTAAGTGTTTATACCGAAAACAACAAATAGCATTATACTGAGCTTACACAATAGCACAGAATCACAACCGACAATTTAACCGAGCAGTAAATAGTTAGCGATACAGTACAACCAGCAAAAGAAATATCATAATTTAACTATAACCTTGATATACTCATCAGATGACAGCCTGTAAACATCTAGATTACACAATGCATATGCTTTGATATCGAAAATGTGCACTATTTAAGCAGCACAAATCGTGGTATGCAATGTAGAATCAGTAAAAACATGGCATGCATTCTGGCCGGGCGCCATCTGTGAAAGGCACCTAATCGAATTCAATAAAATAATCGGGAAAAACTGACTAAAAAAATACAGGTTGGACAGCAATTGAAAGATGCATTAGTTATTGTCTTTCCCCGGGGCGCGTGATCAGGGCACTGCATCGCATGCTAGCTGCGCCACCAGAGTCTCTGGGTTCGCGCCCAGCTCTGTCGCAGCCGGCAGCAACCGGGAGATCCGTGGGGCGACGCACCAATTGGCATAGCGTTCGTCTGGGTTCGGGAGGGTTTGGCCGGTAGGATATCCTCTGTAAAAATAAAAAGAAATGTAGTAAAAAGTATGCACTCTCTACTGTAAGTCGCTCTGGATAAGAGTGTCTGCTCTTGGCCGGTAGGGAATCCTTGCTCAGTATGTAAAAAAAAAAAAAATAATAATAAAATGTATGCACTCTACGTAAGTCGCTCTGGATAAGAGCGTCTGCTAAATGTCTTAAAATTAAATGTAAATTAATGCAACCGCTGTGTTAGATTTTTAAAATTAACGTTACTAGACATACAGTGTGCGTTACAGCCAGACCAGCTCCGCAATAATGGCCGAAAAATACTTTTACATTTTTCCACAGAACAACGAATTAACATCATAAATAGGTCTTACTATTAGTTGAGCCTTCCATCAGAATCTTGGGGCAAGGTGTCCTTTGTCCAAAAGAATCGTTGCTTTGTTGTGTAAAAACGTCCTCTTCAACTTCGGAATTAGCAGCTAACAATAGCTCCGTGGCACACACATGTCCAAATCCTCAAAACGCAATACTACGAAAAATTCCGAAAATAGCAATATACTCGCATAAACTATATAAAATCGGTTTAAAATAACTTCTTATGATGTTTAACACCTATATCGAATTAAAGCACAGACGGATATATCTTAGGCCGATAACGAGAAGCTTTTGAGCATGCCATCCTGATGTCCTCTCTTGCGTCTTGGAACGAGCGTCAAAAGAACGGACCTCCACTCCATGGCCTTTATAAAAGTCTGAGAATTACGTAGAGACTCCATTCCACTTCTCATTGGTTACTGACATCCAGGAAGGCTGTGCAGTTCATTTGACCCATAGACACATACAGAGCTTTAAACTGATCCGAGATCAGAGCCTAGTTTTCAGACCTTCGCAGTTCCTGTCATATTTTCGCTGCAGAAAGACTTCTGGTTCACCCACAGACATAATCAAACGGTTTTAGAAACTAGAGATTGGTTTCTATCCAATAGTAATAATAATATGCATATTGTACGAGCAAGAATTGAGTACGAGGCAGTTTAATTTGGGACGCAAAACGTCGAAGTTGAAACAGCACCCCCTGTAGTTCAAAAGGTTAATGCAACCCGCTGTGTCAGATTTCAAAAAGACTTTACGGAAAAAGCAAACCATGCAATAATCTGAGACGGCGCTCAGATAGAAACAACATTTCTCTGCCATGTTGGAGTCAACAGAAATACGAAATTACATTATAAATATATCCCTTACCTTTTGATACTTCATCAGAATGCACTCCCAGGAATCCTAGTTCACAATAATTGTTGTTTTTTCCGCGATAATCCATTATCCTATGTCCAAGTAGCTATTGTTTAGCACGTTTAGTACACATATCCAAAACGCTCGTGCACGAGTCCAGGCGAACTTCGGACGAAACTTCAAAAAGTTATATTACAGGTCACAATAAACTTTCAAAAACTAATATAGAATCAATCTTCAGGATGTTGTTATCATAAATATTCAATAACGTTCCAACCAGAATTCCTTTTGTCTATAGAAGTAGGAACGCAAGTCGATATCATGTGGAATGCGCGTGACCAGACCTGGCTCTCGCTGCCAGACCATGACTAGTCATCGTCACAGTAGACCAGCTCCCCAGTCTCGCTCAACATCACAGTAGACGCTCTCATCAACTTCTACAGACTGTTGACATCTAGTGGAAGCCGTAGGAAGTGCAAACAGATCCAGTATCCCACTGGGATTTCAATAGGCGATGAGTTGAAAATCGACCAGCCTCAGAATTCCCACTTCCTGTTTGGATTTTTTCTTGCGGTTTTTGCCTGCCATATGAGTTATGTTATACTCACAGACATCATTCAAACAGTTTTAGAAACTTCAGAGTGTTAAAAAATAAAAAATAATTTCTAAATAATATGCATATATTAGCATCTGGACAGAGTAGAGGCAGTCACTCTCGCCACACTATTCATCCAAAGTGAAAATGCTGCCCCCTATCCCTAAACAGTTAACCAACCTCCAGACGAGCTTCAATGCGCATACAACTCTCCTTCCGTGGCCTTAAACGCAAGTAAAACTAAATGCATGCTATTCAACCGATCACTGCTCGCCCGTCCAGCATACACTACGCTGACGGCTCTGACTTAGAATACGTGGACAACTACAAATACCTAGGTGTCTGGTTAGACTGTAAACTCTCCTCCAGACTCACATTAAGCATCTCCAATCCAAAATTATATCTAGAATCGGCTTCCTATATCGCAACAAAGCATCCTTCACTCATGCTGCCAAACATACCCTCGTAAAACGGACCATCCTACCGATCCGACTTCGGTGATGTCATCTATAAAATAGCCTCCAACACTCTACTCTTCAAACTGATGCAGTCTATCACAGTGCCATCCGTTTTGTCACCAAAGCCCCATACACTACCCACCATTGCGACCTGTACGCTCTCGTTGGTGGCCCTCACTTTCATACTCGTCGCCAAACCCACTGGCTCCAGTCATCCTATAAGTCTCTGCTAGGTAAAGCCCCGCCTTATCTCAGCTCACTGGTCACCATAGCAGCACCCACTCGTAGCACGCACTCCAGCAGGTATATCTCTCTGGTCACCCCCAAAGCCAATTCCTCCTTTGGCCGCCTCTCCTTCCAGTTCTCTGCTGCCAATGACTGGAACGAACTGCAAAAATCTTCTGAAGCTGGAAACACTTATCTCCCTCACTAGCTTTAAGRACCAGCTGTCAGAGCAGCTCACAGATTACTGCACCTGTACATAGCCCATCTATAATTTAGCCCAAACAACTACCTCTTCCCCCTACTGTATTTATTTATTTATTTTGCTCCTTTGCACCCCATTATTTCTATTTCTACTTTGCACATTCTTCCACTGCAAATCTACCATTCCAGTGTTTTACTTGCTATATTGTATTTTCCTCGCCACCATGGCCTTTTTTTGCCTTTACCTCCCTTATCTCACCTCATTTGCTCACATTGTATATAGACTTATTTTTCTACTGTATTATTGACTGTATGTTTTGTTTATTCCATGTGTAACTCTGTGTTGTTGTATGTGTCGAATTGCTATGCTTTATRTTSGCCAGGTCACAGTTGCAAATGAGAACTTGTTCTCAACTAGCCTACCTGGTTAAAAAAAGGTGAAATAAAAATAAATAAATAAAATAAAATTCATGAAGAATGCAAAAACCTAAGAAAGAAATTGAGAAACCTGTCCAACCAAAAACATAGAGACCCAGAAAACCTGAGCCTAAGAATTCACTATGGTGAAACACTAAAACAACACAGAAATACACTACGGAAAAAGAAGGTACAGCACATCAGAAATCAGCTCAATATAATGGAAGAATCCATAGAATCTAACCAATTCTGGAGAAATTGGAACAAACAAAACACACCACAACACGAAGAGTTATCTATCCAAAAGGGAGATGTATGGATGAACCACTTCTACAATCTTTTTGGCTCTATAACAAAGAACAAACAGCAAAAACAWATACATGATCAATTATAAATATTAGAATCAACTAGTAAAGACCACCAGAACCCACTGGATTCTCCAAGTACACTGAATGAAGTACAGGACAAAATACAAACCCTCTAACCCAAAAAGGCCTGTGGTGTTGATGGCATCCWAAATGAAATTATAAAATATGCAGACCACAAATTCCTATTGGCTTAAACTCTTTAACATCATCCTCAGCTCTGGCACCTTCCCCAATATTTGGAACCAAGGACTGATTACCACAATCAACAGAAGTGGAGACAAACATTTCTTTCCACAGGGCCGTGGAGTGAGACAGGGATGCAGCTGGAGCCCCACCCTCTTCAACATACATGTATATATTAACAAATTGGCGTGGGCCCTAGAACAGTCTGCAGCACCCGGCCTCACCCTACTAGAATGTGAAGWTAAATGTCAACTGTTTGCTGATGATCTGGTGCTTCTTTCACCAACCAAGGAGGGCCTACAGCAGCACCTAGATATTTTGCCCTTTGAATTGAATTGAGAGAGAGAGAGAGCGAGAGAGAGTTGAGATTGACATTTACTTTCTTTGGAAATGTAAACATATGTTTCCCATGCCAATAAAGCCCTTTGAATTTAATTGAACTTAATTGAGGGGGGGGGGGTTCAGGTGAGCAGAGCTATTTTCCAGAGCCTAAAGAAGCCTCAGTAGTCAGGATAGCACTAAAGCCATATTGAAGTGGCCAAGCCTCAGATCTAGTATTTCATCCTGTGGCACACAAAAGAGAACCCAGCTATGGGGGCCCAGAGTTGGGGCGTGGTGGTGGTGATGGCATGGTGTCCCTGCCAGCTTGGCTAATAATGTGTCTCGTTAGCCATTTTGTGAAGCTCCAGTGGATGTTGGGTGCGAGCCCAGGATGGTATAGGCAGCCTGGCATGGGCAGCCTAGCATGGGCAGAACGCTAATTTTCACCCTTTGTGGGCAGCCTGGAGTCACAAGCCAAGAGCTCCGGAGGGAGACCCTGTGTTTAGAAACGTGCTCAGTTTCAGTTCTCCAATTCCATTTAAAGGGCTTTATTCGCATGGGAAACATATGTTAACATTGCCAAAGCAAGTGAAATAGAAAAAAACAAAAGTGAAATAAACAGAAAATAAATAATAAACAAATAGAGACATTTCAAATGTCATATTATGTCTATATAAAGTGTTGTAACGATGTGCAAATAGTTAAAGTACAAAATGGAACATAAATAAACATAAATATGGGTTGTATTTACAATGTATTCACTGTGATGGGTTGTATTCACTGTGATGGGTTGTATTCACTGTGATGGGTTGTATTCACTGTGATGGGTTGTATTCACTGTGATGGCACACTGTGGTATTTCACCAAATAGATAATATGGGAGTTTGTCAAAATTTGATTTGTTWTCGAATTCTTTATGGGACTGAGTATATATATGTCTCTAACAGCAATGTAACGTGGGATACTGTTTTTTCCGTTGGTTCTTTCTTTTGGGCCTTGCATGTAAGGCTCTGTAAGGCTGAGTAAGGCTCTGTAAGGATCGGTACATTTCTGTAAGGCTCAGTAAGAGTCTGTAAGGATCTGTAGGGCTCGGAAAGGCTCCATAAGGCTCTGTAAAGCTCTGGCTCTGTAGGGTTCTGTAAGGGTCTGTAAGGATCAGTAAGGCTCAGTAAGGATATGTAAGGCTCAGTGAGGATATGTAAGGCTCAGTAAGGATCTGTAAGGATCTATAAGGCTCAGTAAGGATCTGTAAGGCTCAGTAAGGGTCTGTAAGGATCTATAAGGCTCAGTAAGGATCTGTAAGGCTCAGTAAGGCTCAGTAAGGATCTGTAAGGATCTGTAAGGGTCAGTAAGGATCTATAAGGCCCAGTAAAGAACTGTAKGGATCTGTAAGGCTCAGTAAGGATCTGTAAGGCTCAGTAGYGATCTGTAAGGCTCAGTAAGGATCTGTAAGAATATGTAAGGATATGTAAGGATAAGTAAGGCTCAGTAAGGATATGTAAGGCTCAGTAAGGATATGTAAGGATCTGTAAGGCTCAGTAAGGATCTGTAAGAATATGTAAGGCGGGCAGATAGGATCTGTAAGGCTCAGTAAGGATATGTAAGGATCTGTAAAGGCTCAGTAAGGCTCAGTATGGCTTCTGTAAGGATCTGTACGGCTCAGATAGGATCTGTAAAGCTCAGTAAGGATCTGTAAAGGCTCAGTAAGGATCAGTAACGATCTTAAGGCTCAGTAAGGATCTGTAAGTATCTGTAAGGCTCAGTAAAGGATCTGTCAGGCTCTCAGTGAAGGATTTGTAAGTATCTGTAAGGCTCAGTAAGGATCGGTAGAGGCTCAGTAAGGATGCTGTAAGGCTCAGTAAAGGGATTTGCTGAAGCTACTGTAAGGCGTCAGTAAGGGATCTGTAAGGCGTGAGTGAAAGGACAGTGTAATGCTGGTAGATTTGCTCCTTGAGTAAGGTGGTGAGATTATGACCATTAATTGTCTTCCAAGCAATTCGAAGCATGTAAGCGAGTTACTGTCTGGGTGTCAGCGGAAAATATATATATATAGTATATATATATATAGTACTATAATATATATAGTATATATGAGAGACATGAGAGAAGAGAGAGAGAGAGAGAGAGAGAGAGAGAGAGAGAGGAGGGGAGAGAGAGTAGAGAGTAGAGAGAGAAGCGAAGGAGAAATGATGAGAGAGAGAGGAGAGAGAGAGAGAGAGATGAGAGAGAGAATAGAGAGCAGAGAGAGAGAGAGATGAAGGAGAAAGAGAGAGAGAGAGAGATAGGAGAGAGAGAGAGAAGGAGAGAGAAGAGAGAGAGAGAGAGAGAGGAGAGAGAGAAGAGAGGAGAGAGAAGAAAGGAACTGCCCTCGTGATATTTATAA
>NW_019944790.1:15318-24204 GCF_002910315.2 Salvelinus sp. IW2-2015 | reverse complement strand
TGTACGGCTCAGAAGGAATCTGTAAAAGCTCCGCAAAGTAAAGGATACTGTAAGTCTCCAGTAAGGACGAGTCAAGGAGTACCCCACGAGATCTGTAAGGCTCAGCGTTTGAAGGGATCTCGTTAGGAGTATCTTTGTAAGCTCAGAAGATCGATCAGGCCCCTCAGTAAGGATTTGTAATAATATCTGTAAGGCTCAGTTAAGGATCAGTAAGCTCTCAGTAAGATCTGTAAGGCTTCGAGTAAGGATGTTGTAAGTAGTCTTGCTAAGCTCACCGTAAGGATCTGTAAGCGGAAGCTCGTCCCGTAAGTCATCCGTAAGCTCCAACCTAATTGCTTATCTCTCAAATAAGGTGTCGTGACACTTAGCACCCAGTTATTGTACCTTTAGCACAGTACTAGGTTCGTCAACATTGTTCACACGAAGATACCTGTCGTAGTGCAGACAGATTGTAGGAAAATAAGTACGCATGCGTATATACTGACGCTATAGAGCTTTACCTCACTTAATATCACCATCAACGAGAGATGGGCTTATATATTCTAGCCTATGAGTACTAGACTGACCATTTCAGAGACGATGCGTGAATGATATCTTAATAGTGCCTGCGTGAGCTCGTTTAGAGGAGTCAGGACGCAGTCATAAATAGGAAAATAAACTGATAATTTACTCAACAATTCCACCAAAATCAACACCATAAATCAGCCACAAATAGAACGACATTATACAAACAATACAATCACCCCAGCAAACAACCATGAGAACAGAGGGTTAAAATAATGAACAGTAAATGGATTGAAACCAGTGTGTAAAGACGAGGGACAAAACAAATGGAGAAAAGAAAAGTGATTGCGATGCTAAGAAGGCGGGAAGAGGTACGTCGACGCCGTAACGCCGCCGCACAAGGAGAGAGGACCGACTCGCCGGAATCGTGACATCAAGTTAATCTTGATAGTTTTAAGAAGAAATTCAAAACTATTCTCATCCGACTCATACTTGTTTAAAGCTAGCCGCTATATATAAACAGCTTCATAAAATAGTTGAGGAATAGAAGGGAACAACAAAGAAGATTAAAGGATTCGAGATAAACGTGAATAGTAACATAAAGGCCCCTTTTTCGCAGATGTTTTTGTGGCATGAACCAAATTGGAGATGGACAGGCCTGCCAGGCGGACAGGAAATATGCTTATGTTAACATCCTAAAGTTCTGAGTCTCTGCAGATTCAAACTTTTTGAAACCCTCTCCATGTAGAAAGATTCATTCTGGTCTGTGTTATCCAGTTTTATCCAAATAACATTGCATATTAGTTCATTAATGAGAATGCTTCAGAGAAAGATATTTCGTAATGTATTATCTTCGTTGAAACCAAAACCTCAGTCTCTTCCTCGTTTGAGGTTGGAGTCGGGAAACCTATGGTTCCCGAGTATCCTGTCAAAACCCTTTGTGTGTCTTGGGTTCTTGTAAACATGCAACCCAATGAAACAAAAATCAATGTCAAAAGCAGCAGCCTCTTTTAAGATTGTGAGACAATACCATTCTGAGAAGTTTCTGGCACAGAAAAATGCGTGATCTGTGGAAAGTATCACTCCTGGACTCACTGGAGGTTCATATAGAATTTGGTTCATGACTCATATCTGAGGTGAACGTGTTTCAAAATTGTGAGTTTTTATCCATACCAGCTGTCTTCAATTCGTTTTTGCTCTCACTTCTCTCTGTCGGAAGAGAATGAAGCTAGCTTGAAAACTTCGGTTCCGCTGATAGCATTGGAGGAACTGTTGTACAGGTATCTCGATACAAACAGTAATTTAACTCTCCCACAACCTTTGTTAGAGAAAGAAAAAACCAGCTGCATGTACAGCCATAAAATAAAACAATGTTGGAAAAAACTCTTAGCTCTGGCCAATAGACATAAAGTAAGGAAACAAGTATCCCACCTTTGCCCAGCTTGAAGAAGGAGAGGAGAGAAGGGAACGAGGAGGGAGGACGGATTCAATTGAGAATGTTGTTCACAACTGCCAGAGCACTCCCAGGAGAGAATTGCTCATGTCTGGTTGCTTTCTCTCCCCAAAGCAGCAGGATTGTGCGCTGCTGCTTTCTGCTGGCAGGCATGAACAACTAAGACAAGGGAAAGCAAGTACCGACATGAGCAATTTCTCTGGAGTGCTCTGCGAGAAGACACTCTCGAGGAGAACGAGAGAAGGACGGACGAAGAGAGGAGAGAGAGAGAAGAGAGAGGAGAGAGCGGAAGTAGAGATGAGGTGGATAGAAGAGAGGAGAGCTGGACGAGGAGCACGAGGAGAAGAGAGCATGAACGAGGAGAGACGAGAATGACGGAGGAATCTAGAGGAGAGACGGAGAAGAGGCCGAGAGAGAAGAGAGACAGAGGTAGACGAGGGAGGGGAGAGAGGGAGAGGTCGAGCAGGGAGTGAGAACAGAACGAAGCGCGTGAAGAGAGGCGGAAGAGAGAGAGCGAGAGAGTGAGGACGAGAAATAGACGCAGAGACAGGAGGGGAGACGAGAAGGAGATGATGAGAGAGAGAGGGGACAGGACCACCGAGGCTGAGACGATGATGAGCAGAGAGTTGAAGCGAGATCCCGCGCCCCAACACCCCAACAAACCACCCACAACCAAACCTAACCGCCAAGCTCCAGCCCACACCCCGACCGCACCCACAGCCCACCGGGCGCAGCCACCAAGCCAACACAGACGGGAACAAAAATGGACTGGGGAAGAAGGAGACAAGATAGCAGGACCGACAGTGAGAGCAAAAACTAAGACGCAAACCTAGAAAAAGGACGACACACAAGCCACCGCACAAACGAACACGGACAAACAAACACACGTCCAAAGAACCAAACAAGAAATACTAACAGGACTAGAAGATAGCAGAAACGAATAACCAAAACAGAAAAGGTAAAAGAGTGATGTGAAGGCGAGAGCCGATAACACACGCCACCCCGCCGACAAGGAAAAAGAGAGAGCACCGCGAAGTGACAGAACACCCCTACCCCGAGCCAGCAGCGCCCAACACCTCGGAGGACGACCTACGGAGGGACAGCGCAGCGCGCGGATCCAGGAATGGGACGGGTGGAACTCCAGCACCAACGAAGGGTCCAAGATTCTCCCACCGCACCCAGGAACATCTCTCTCCGGACTGTACATGCACCTCCTGCACTCCACGAGCCGGGGTACGACAGGGCCCCGTCGCCCGAGTGCCCAGGTCCAGGATCGGGCCGAAACAGCATACGCGGGGCCCCTCGATGTCCAGGTAGCGGACGGAGAACCTCCCGCACCTCGAACTCCGGAGGAGTGGACACCATCTAACCAGCCTCTGAGGACCGAGACAATGGAAACGAGAGTTTAATACGGGTAAACTTCTGGGGAAAGCTGGAACCTGTAGCATACCTCTGTTCAGTCTCACTCAAGACTCTTAGAATGGCGCCCACTTACAACTCGCGGGCCCAGCTTCCGCAGGGCAGGCGGAAAGGGGCAGTTTCGGGTCAGAGAAGCAACCCTCCTGCGATGAGGTGGCGCGTGACGATAGATGGCGGCGCTTGGCGCTGCCAACTGCCCCACCTGCAGTGACCATGACGGGACCATCCCAGGGTATGTGTCCTCCGGACTCAGATATTTGAGCTGACCGGTGGTGGTGGGAAAGCGACGGCTGAGAGGACGAACATTGGAATGTGGTGGCACTGTAGATTTCGAATGACCTTGTTATATGTTGTAATATTTAGAGATGAGGTGTTATTGATGTCTGAATTTGTGATTGAGGTAGTTGAAGTTGAACTTGATGAAGAAATTTTTCGAAATCGAGAGTATGATTTAGGGTGTTCGTCTAGAAGAATGGCTTATTGATGATTTGTTTTGAGCCTGGTTGACACGAAGCGGGAGGCTGGAAGCACGAGCCGAACACAGAGCAGGGCCGTCGAGGGGTTGCTTGAGGTGTACATGACAGAGCTCCTAGGCTTGTGATTCCTTTGGTGAGCTGATCTCTTGAACTGGTTAGTGAGAGTGTATGTTCTTGATGAGAGAGAGAGAGAGAGAGAGAGAGAGAGAGAGAGAGAGAGAGAGAGAGAGAGAAGAGAGAGAGAGAGTAGAGAAGAGAGAGAGAGAGAGAGATTGAGAGAATAGAGAGAGAGAGGAGAGAGAGAGAGAGAAGAGAGAGAGAGAGAGAGAGAGAGAGAGAAGAGAGAGAGAGGAGAGAGAGAGAGAGAGAGAGAGAGAGAGAGAGAGAGAGAGAGAAGAGAGAGAGAGAGACTGCCCTCGTGATATTTATAAACACAAAATCAAACTTTGTTCGAGTTCTGGCTTCACAGCATGATGTTTCTCTTGAATTAGATTGCACACAAGTGGATTCAGCTCAGGGAGGAGAGTGTTGTTTACCCTGATTCCCATGCAGTGACTGCACAGCATTTACTTCCTCATCTGCAGAGCTATTGACAAACTCCTTGCAATAGGATTGTATGAGTAGCTGAATGTCTCTCTCATTGCCCCTGTCTCTTCCCTCCCTATCTAAACTAAGCCCAGCTCCTTGTGCAGGCATGCCTAGCGTATGGCCCTTTTCTATCCTGGTGGTATAATTACCATTTTTTGTATAAAGTTTTGTCATTGTTCTGAACCCATTGCCCCTTGTGCCGTTTTCCTAGTCTAACTTGTACAGAGATTGCGTACGCCCCGGTACCCAAACATGCATGTCTTGAGATGAGGTGAACAGGTCGAGTGTGTGAAGCTAGCTAACATAGTTTAAATATCAACAGTAGTGCCACATCAGCATAACTATTGATTAGCACTTGATAACACTTGATTTACATCATCATCAATATTCGGTCTGGTTGGCTGGCACGCGCAGCAGAGCGAGGCAAAAAGTCAGACAGGAGCAGCTGCATCAATGACCCTCGCCCTGACCCAACTCCATGCCTTCCTCAGTCGACAGCAGCAACACAGGTCGTCTAGACTCTCGATAACCACCATATGCTTAAATATCCACACGAMCCACGAGCCAGCCAGCCATACACTGAGTGTACAAAACATGAGGATCACATTCCTAATATTTTGTTGCACCCCTCTCAGAACAGCCTCAGTTCGTCGGTACATAGACTCTACAAGGTGTCGGAAGCGTTCCACAGCGATGCTGGCCCATATTGACTCCAATGCTTCCCACAGTTGTGTCAAGTTGGCTGGATGTCCTTTGGGTGCTGGACCATTCCTGATACACAAAGGAAACTGTTGAGCGTCAAAAACCCAGCAGCGTTGCAGTTCTTTACACACTCAAACCGATGCGCCTGGCATCTACTACCATCAATGAGGGATCATAGCTTTCACCGGGATTCACCTGGTCAGTCTATGTCATGGAAAGAGCAGGTGTTCCTAATGTTTCGTACACTCAGTGTATATCTTGAGTTAGAAGCTAATGAATATTTTATTATGAAGCAATTATTGAAGAGCAATGAAGATAAATCACAAATAGTAAAAAAATATATAAAAAAATGAGCTAGCTGACTAGCAGATTTACATCAATCATCACCATCAATGATCAGCTGATAGCCCACGATGTCAATCTTTTTCCCGTTTGAGCACCTTCCCCCTGAAAGGTCTCTGCACATCCCTGTCCTTGTACAAGCTGTGTCAACCCCAGGTCCAGTCTGGGCGTGTTTCTGAAGACTCACCTGTCAAAGAGACATACAGGAAAACCCTCTTTGTTCAAAGGTCAGGTTGATGTCACATGTTTGGGCACAACTAGAAAGTTAGAGATTATACCAAAACTGTCCCAAGTAACAAGCGGCAGGTGAATTTGCAAAAAAAGCCTGGGGAAAGAATAGCAGCATTGAAACATCTGGCAGTGTGTATGCTACAGTGTTGTTAAGATACAGTTAAACGTCTCCCTGCCACAGACACAGGAAGTTAAGTTCTGCAACGCCTCAATAACAATAACAGAAGACAACTGTGAGAGCATGAGTAGCATGTACTGCTACACTATCAATCATATTACGTCTCTTTATATCTCTAGTCAGTTTCCCCAGACAGACAGACAGACACTGACAGATACAGACAGGCAACAGACAGACAGACAGACAGACAGACAAGTACCAGGACAGAAGACAGACAGACAGACAGACAGACAGACAGACAAGCAGGACAGGTCAGATAAGGCAGAACAGACAGACAGGGCAGGAGGCAGGCAAGTACAGAGAACAGACAGACAGACAGACAACAGGACAGACAACAGACAGACAGACAGATCAGGACAGACAGACAGACAGGCATAGGCAACAGACAGCAGCAAGGCAGGCAGGCAGACAGACAGACAGACAGACAGAACAGACAAGCAGGACAGGCAAGATAGGCAGACAAGACAGACTGGCAGGCAGAACAGACAGACATGAAAAGACAGACGATCAGAAGACAACAGACAGACAGACAGACAGACAGACATTTTCTGCTGTTTCTCAGTTCTCTGAGGTCAGGTATCATTGAGTTGGTTGGTCATGGTCCAGGTCGAAGGTCATGGCTAGAAGGGGTCCAGCTCTTGTCAGATTTCACTTTTCGTAGCAGGTTAGGAGAATTTACGCAGCAGATTAGGAGAATTAACGTAGCAGGTTAGGATAATTAACGTAGCAGGTTAAGAGAATTAATGTAGCAGTTTAGGAGAATTAACGTAGCAGGTTAGGAGAATTAACGTAGTAGGTTAGGAGAATTAACGCAGCAGYTTAGGAGAATTAAAGTAGCAGGTTAGGAGAATTAAAGTAGTAGGTTAGGAGAAATAACGTAGTAGGTTAGGATAATTAACGTAGCAGGTTAGGATAATTAACGTAGTAGGTTAGGAGAATTAACATAGCAGGTTAGGAGAATTAACGTAGCAGGTTAGGATAATTAAAGTAGTAGGTTATGAAAAATAACGTAGTAGGTTAGGAGAATTAACGTAGCAGGTTAGGATAATTAACGCAGCATGTTAGGATAATTAGGTTAAGGTTAAGAAAAGGGTTTGGGTTAGGGTTAGATAAAACAACATTCATTTGACAAAAGTTGGATCCCTTCTAGCCATGACCTAGTTGGAAGTGTTTCTCTCTCTCTTTCTCAGGCGCTGGGAGTCACAACAGACCAACATTGTTGGTTTGCTCTCCACTGTACGGGTTCTCCCTCTGTGTGTGTCTGTGTCATGTTGTGTAGTGTAAGCCCTGAGGCATTAGTATTTTCATGACCCTGGCTGGTGGGATTTGATGCAGTGACAGCCAGGACAGAGCTTTATAGCAGGGTCTAGTCAGCGTTATTGAGAGGGACAAAAGCAGGCCTGTGGCTGGGAGCCCTGGATTACTGGGGCTGGCTGTGGGGGGGGGGGGGATACCACTGGGGAGTTGGTGTGAGAGGACAGAGAGCAGCACACACAGAGTCAGTCAGCTACTATGCTAGCTGTGGGTGACATGCGGACAAGGACAGTCTTTCACAGACAGGGGAGCCAGAGGACTGGGAGGACAGAGAGCAGCGTTTCTCCTTCTCAGTCAGGTAGGGGTCTGGGCAGTGTGTGACAGTGCTATGTGTGGTACTAGGGTGGGGTTGATGTACAGTATTAGCGCTCTACCACTGAGGGGCTGAGCCACCAGCGGGACCACAGATTTACTTCTGAGGAGATTTCTGATTCAGGTTTGATCGCAGTAGGATTGTTTCTTCTTTAGTTATTTAACCTTTATTTAACTAGGCAAGTCAGTTAAGTTAAGAACAAATTCTTATTTACAATGACGGCTTACCCAAGCCAAACCCGGACGATGCTGGGCCAATTGTGCGCCACCCTGATTGTGCGCCGCCTTATGGGACTCCCAATCACGGCCAGTTGTGATACAGCCTGGAATCAAACCAGGGTTTGTAGTGATGCCTCTAGCACTGAGATGGAGTGCCTTAGACCGCTGCGTTACTCGGGAGCCCAAACCCATAAACAAACACACACGTGCACTTCCCCAAACATGCTCTATTCCTGTTCTGGTCAACTGGTCATGTGACATGGGGCCGGTGGCCTGTGGTCAACCTGGGTGTCTGACAGAAATAGAGGTGACTGCTGAGAGGCACCAGTGTCCCCTGGGAGGAGTGGAGGGAACGAGGCTGTCCCAAAGCCCCAGAGAGAGGGAGACTGCCCTTTAGTCAATAGCGGAGATTGGAGAGTGGGTTGAGAGGAAGGAGAATGACTGACCACACACACACACTCCTTCACAGCAACGCTCTGGATCAGAACGGTCATTGTAGCTGGAGGTGAGACTCTTGGATTTGGAACAGGTAGGTGTGAATTATGAGACACGTCGGACAAGGTTTTGGACAGGTTGTTTAGGGACGAGAGGATTCTTCCTAGGAAGACACAAGTCAAGCCAGAACGGGAACAGGACATACAGTACCTCAGGACCGCAGTGCTTTCTTAGCGTTCTGTGGACCATCCAGAAGCAGGAATCCTCCGATAGTGTGTTGAAGTGTGTAAGTCAGTGGGACCTGATAGTSTGAACACTAAGATGGGAGTGTAGCTTTCATTTCAGAGACCATGTCATGTTGTTTGGGGAGGAAACTCAGGACAGAGGGAGAAAGTGCTGTTGTGCAAAAAATTGTTGGTCGATTTTATGTCTGTAAGAATAATTTGTAGAAAGTAACAGGGATTTATTACACCTTTTCACATAAAACAAAGTGTGTCTTTGTGAGTTTTTAACATTTCCAAGAGGTCTTAGCAGAGTGGTGGGTGATCATCCAGTTGTTCCCTTTGTGCGTCTTGTTTTCTTTACTGACAGGTTTTAACGTGTGTGTGTGTGTGGGTGTGGGTGTGTGTGTGTGTGTGTGTGGGTGTGGGTGTGTCCCTCTTTCTGTTCTCTCTCTTCTCTCCTCTCTCTCTCTCTCTTTCTTCTCTGGCTCT
>NW_019944790.1:12221-14722 GCF_002910315.2 Salvelinus sp. IW2-2015 | reverse complement strand
TCTGCCTCTGTCTCTCTCTCTCTCTCTTAGTAATGTGTAAATAGTTGTAGTACAAATAGTAGAGGAAGATACATAAACAGATAAATATTGGCTGTATTTACAATGTTGTTTGTTCCCAACTGGTTGCCCTGTTCTCATGGCAACGAGTCACAAATCTGGCTGCTGTCTGAGGGAAATYTGTGTCTCTAATATGGTCATACATTTGACAGTTGTTTAGGAAGTGCAGCTCAGTTTCCACCTCATTTTGTGGGCAGTGTGCACATAGCTGTAATGAGGTGCGTACTGGCGGCAGAGAAGTCAGGCGCAGGAGAGCGAAAACTGATTTACAACGGTGTTGTTTAATATCCATAATCCACAGTCAACAGAACAATACAATAAATGGGTCAAACAAAACCCGGTCAATACCAGCATACCGTGCATAAGCACTAGAAGAAACAATTACGGACAAGGACATGGGGGAGAACAGAGGGTTAAATACACAACATGTAATTGATGGGATTGGAACCAGGCGTGATACAAGACAAGACAAAACCAATGGAAAATGAAAAATGGATCAGCGATGGATAGAAGGTCGGTGACTTCGACCGCCGAACAAGGAGAGGGACCAACTTCGGCGAAAGCCGTGACAATAGCTTGTCTTCTCTTGAGAGCCAGGTCTGCCTACGGCAGCCTTTCTCAATAGCAAGGCTATGCTCACTGAATCTGTACATAGTCAAGGATTTTCTTAATTTGGGGTCAGTCACTGTGGTCAGGTATTCTGCCACTGTGTACTGTCTTTTTAGGGCCAGATAACATTCCAGTTTGTTCTGTTTTTTTGTAGATTTTTTCTAGTGTGTCTATTGGTTAGAGCCTGTAAGCATTTCACTGTAAGGTCTACTACACCTGTTGTATTCGGCGCACGTGACAAATAAACTTTGATTTGATTTGATTTGAAATAGTTATATTTTTGTTTTCTCATGATTTGGTTGGGTCTAATTGTGTTGCTGTCCAGGGGCTCTGTGGGGTCAGTTTGTGTTTGTGAACAGAGCCCCAGAAGCAGCTCGCTCTCTCTCGCCTGGCTCCTTTGTTTGGCCTCTCCTTGAGTAGATTAGAGCCTGGGTGCTGGGCCCAGAGAGAACCTCCTAGTGGGCAACAGCCCCAGCCCCCCCTGCCTCTGTCCACTGGCCCTCCTTCTACACTTACTTTAATCCCTCAGCCAACTGCGGATGTAATCTATGTTTAATCCTGGGTCACTTTTCCTMTCTCTTTAGTCCGTGCTCGCGTAACTGATCAAACTATTAGTCATCATCAGTGATTTTCCATTWAAAAAAAGAAGAAAAAAAGACCTATTTTCAGAATGTCAGTCATATAGAGTCTAGTCTTCCAGATCTTGACTACATTTCCCATGTCCCCCCTCTCTCCTCTCTCTAGCTGTGACTGGGTGGAGATCTTGGAGCCGCGCTCGCAGGAGCGCATGTACGTGAACCTGGCCTCGGGGGAGTGTGGRTGGGAGCCCCCAGCAGGCGCCGCCGTGCGCCAGTCCGATGGCAGCCAGTGGTGGGAGCTGTTTGACAGCCACAACAAACGCTTCTACTACTACAACAGTGCCAGRCAGCAGACGGTGTGGCACCGGCCCCACGCCTGCGACATCGTGCCCCTGGCCCAGCTACAGGCCATGAAGAGGAGCTCTGAGACGGGTCTGAGGGGCCCCATCA
Organism: Salvelinus sp. IW2-2015; assembly: GCF_002910315.2. Lineage (NCBI taxonomy): Eukaryota > Metazoa > Chordata > Actinopteri > Salmoniformes > Salmonidae > Salvelinus > Salvelinus sp. IW2-2015. The sequence continues at coordinate 13,028 of NW_019944790.1, read as the reverse complement.
AGCCCCAGAGAGGGGGAGGAGGAGGGGAGGGCCGCCGCACAGCCCTACCTAACCAGGCCTACCCCATGCCCCCCGCCCAGGACCCTGACAGCAGCGGGAGGTCCACCCCCTCTAAGGGGCTCTGTGACAGCCTGGAGAGCAGGAACGACACACCCAGGTAACCTTTCTGCCAAAACATACACCATAAAGATATTATTTACTAGCCCGACTTAAACCTAATTACAGTATAAACTCTTGTGTAGTTGAGGGCTTCCTCCTATAAGCTACTCTGCTGTTGCTTCCAGGAAGGCTGACTCTGCAGCTGGATGGAACCCAGTGTCAGTAAGCTGGGTCTGCAGGCGTATTCCCTCGTTCATCTACAGATGCATTACTGTGGGTTAACCCGAGCCTAATGGACCTGTCACTTCACATTCTGCCTGGCTAGACCCAGCGCCAATCCTCCCTGTCATGACAGCCTTATCTACTCTATATCACATACATGAGACGGCCCTCCTTACTCCTCCAGTTAAATACTGTGTGGGCGACTCTCCCATGTGTTGTGTCAGCATCATTTAAACAGAGAGAGAGACAGAGAACATAGAAAGAGATGTATGGGGGAGGTGACGGGGATAATGTTGAACCAAAACAGAGAGAAGAAGTTTGAGATTAACCAAAACAGAGAGAAGAAGTTTGAGATAAACCAGGACAGAGAGAAGAAGTTTGAGATAAACCAAAACAGAGAGAAGAAGTTTGAGATTAACCAAAACAGAGAGAAGAAGTTTGAGATGAGATAACCAAAACAAGGAGAATAGAAGTTTTGAGAATAAA
>NW_019944790.1:6591-11686 GCF_002910315.2 Salvelinus sp. IW2-2015 | reverse complement strand
CCAGGACAGAGAGAAGAAGTTTGAGATAAATCAGGACAGAGAGAAGAAGTTTGAGATAAACCAAGACAGAGAGAAGAAGTTTGAGATTAACCAGGACAGAGAGAAGAAGTTTGAGATTAACCAGGACAGAGAAGGACGGATGGTCAGGGAGATGGGTGATGTCCTCAGTGTTTTGGAGGTTTGTCGTTGTTGGACAGCAGATAGCCTAGCGGTTAAGAGCGTTTGGCCAACAACCGAAAGATCACTAGTTCAAAATTCCCTAGCTGACTAGGTGAAAAATCTGTRTATGTACCTTTGAGCAAGGAACTTAACCCTGATTGGTCCTTTAAGTCACTCTGTATAAGAGCATCTGTTAATCGGGTCTCCTGAGTGGCCCAGCGGTCTAAGGCACTGCATCTTAGTGCAAGAGGCGTCACTGCAGTCCCTGGTTTGAATCCAGGCTGCATCACATCTGGCCCGTGATTGGGAGTCCCATAGGGCGGCARACAATTGGCCCCACATCGTTCGGGTTTGGCCGGGGTAGGCTGTCATTGTAAATAAGAATTTGTTCTTAACTGACTTGCCTAGTTAAATAAAGGTWACATTTTTTTTTWAATGTCTAAAAGTAGGAGAGAACAATCAGGTGAATGCTAAAAGTAGGAGAGGCCTGCTATAATGAGATTGTCTGCAGATGATAACGGAATTGTTTAGTCACAGCATCCTTGGTTAAATGTGTCCTGTTCAGGCTCCAACCCTGGGCTGGGTAGAAGCCATCTTGATGATGGTGTTAGCCATGTAGCCGCTAACCTTATGGGCCAAGCCAGATCTGAGCCTGTCTGTCTGTCTGAGCGTGTGCCAAACTCTTAGCATAGGGGATAAAATGTAGCACAAGCTAACTTGGTGTAAACACTAACAGTTTTTAACTTTGAGCACAGGCAGCTGTTTGGTTATCTGACAACCAGGCAGCTGTTTGGCTATATGACAACCAGGCAGCTGTTTGGTAAACAAACTAGGCAGCTGTTTGGCTTATTGACACAGGAGCTGTTTGGTAATGAAACAGAGGCAGCTTGTTTGTATAACAACCAGGCAGCATGTTTGGCTATATGAAACCAGGCAGCTGTTTGGCTATATGACAACCAGTGCAGCTGTTTGGCTATACTGATACAACCAGGCAGCTGTTTGGCTATAAGTAATCCCTCGTTTATCGCGGGGGTTAGTTCCGAAACTGACCCGCGATAAGTGAATCCGCGGCAAATAGAAAACTTTTTATTTATTTACAATTAGAACTATTACATGTATTCAAATACAGTGACTCACGTGTAGGCCGTTTCGTCGACATTATGGGTTTAGAGATGTTCAAATTACAAAGATAATTTGGCAAATTAATGTAATTTTGCCAAGCTGTTTTATGTACGTACACATAACTGCACGAGACGACAAAATGATAGCACAATTCGTAGCATGTTTTGATACAAGAAGCGGGAGTGAGTTTTTAGCGAATCAGAATGCAGAGCACAATGCACCAAAAAAAAAAAAAATGCATTATGAAAATCGCGAAATAGCGAATCCGCGATAAGTGAAACGAGAAGTGGCGGGGATCACTGTATACAACAAGGCGCTGTTTGGTTATCTGACAACCAGGCAGCTGTTTGGCTATATGACAACCAGGCAGCTGTTTGGCTATATAAACCAGGCAGCTGTTTGGTTATTGACAACCAGGCAGCTGTTTGGCTATACGCTACTATAACAACCAGGCAGCTGTTTGGCTATATGACAACCAGGCAGCTGTTTGGTTATATAAAAACCAGGCAGCTGTTGGTTATTACAACCAGGCAGCTGTTTGGCTATATAACAACCAGGCAGTGTTTTTTGTTATCTGACACCGGCAGCTTGTTTGGTTATCTGACAACCAGGCAGCTGTTTGGCTATATGACACAGGCAGCTGTTGCTATATAAACCAGGCAGCTGTTTGGCTATATGACAACCAGGCAGCTGTTTGGCTTATATAAACCAGGCAGCTGTTTGGCTATATGACAACCAGGCAGCTGTTTGCTATATGACAACCAGGCAGCTGTTTGGCTATAATGAAACCAGGCAGCTGTTTGGCTATATAACAACCAGGCAGCTGTTTGGCTATATGAAACCAGGGCAGCTGTTTGGCTATATCCTGACAACAGGCAGCTGTTTGGCTATAAACCAGGCACGCTGTATTTGGTTATTGACGCAGGCAGCTGTTTGGTTCTGAAACCAGGCAGGTCTTGTTTACGGGACTAAGATGAACACAGGCAGTGTAGACTGGGCTATATGACAACCAGGCAGCTGTTTGGCTATATTGACAACCAGGCAGCTGTTTGGCTATATGACAACCAGGCGATAGCTTGGGAGATAACTTAGTAATGAAGTGAGTGAAGAGCACTTACTATAAAAAAACATTTAATACACTATACCTTTCTGGAACCACCCATCCCGGATCCGGGATAATTGTTCAGAAACGCTGACAGCATAGTTAGCCTAGCGCACAGGTATATAATATAATATAATTTCATGAAATCACAAGTGCAATATTGCAAAACACAGCTTAGCCTTTTGTTAATCCATCTGTCGTCTCAGATTTTGAAATGATGCTTTACAGCGAAAGCAATACAAGCGTTTGTGTAAGTTTATCGATCGCGTCTTGACAAAACAATAAGTACACCTAGCATCAGGTAACTTGGTCACGAAAATCTGAAAAGCAATCAAATTAATAGTTTACCTTTGATGATCTTCGGATGTTTTCACTCACGAGACTCCAAGTTAGACAACAAATGTTCCTTTTTGTTCCATAAATATATTTTTTATATCCAATAACGCAGTTAGTTGATGCGTTATCCAGGAATCCACCGGAAAGAGCGCTCTCGACAACGCTGAAAAAATCCCAAATTATATCCATAATGTCCACAGAAACATGTCAAACGTTTTTTATTAATCCATCTTCAGGATGTTTTTCAAATATCTATTGATAATATTCAACCGGGACAGTTGGCTTTTCACTAGGACGGGAAGGGAGGAACAATGGCCGCCTTTCTCTGTTACGCAGAACTCACTCTGAGAGCCCCCACCTATCCACTTACGCAATGTGCCCTTTCACGCTCATTCTTCAAAATAAAAGCCTGAAACTATGGCTAAAGGCTGTTGACACCTTAGGGAAGCCATAGAAAAAGAAGTCTGGTTGATATCCCTTTCAATGGGCAATAGGGATGCATAGGAACAGAGAGGTTTCAAAAACAGGGTCACTTCCTGATTGGATTTTCCCCAGGTTTTAGCCTGCAATATCAGTTCTGTTTAACTCACAGACAAAAAAATTACAGTTTTGGAAACTTCAGAGTGTTTTCTATCCTAATCTGACACTTATATGCATATTCTAGTTTCGGGGGCTGAGAAATAGGCAGTTTCAAATGGGTACGTTTTTTAGCCAAAAACGAAAATGTCGCCCCCTAGTCTTRAAGCAGTGACATTTGTAAGAACAGTATGATCACTTTGCTTGTTGTATAATTCCTTCTCACATCTACTCGTTCTCTTCCTCTCACCGTTTCCCTTCGCTTGTGGACTTCAATTGCACAAACACAACAGTTGTCTGTGACCAGGTGAAAGAACSTTTCCAAGCCAAACCTTCATTCCATAACCGCTACAGACAGCCTACATCGTTATATGGCARAGTCAACATAGCTACTAGAYCTAACGCGTTGGTAAACCCACTACAATCATGCAGTACAGTGTACAGTCAGCAGTTTAGCAGTTACACCGCAGGCCCCAGGTGGCAATAAACTAATACAACCAAAAGCTTGACTTGGAAGAGTTCCAGCGTTAGTTAGCCATAGCCAGCTAGCTAACATAGCATCCCTCTCTGTTTGAGKRGGGTGTTTGAGGAGACTAAACTAGCTAGCTGCATTTGCTAGCTAAATAAGTGAAATTGAATGTTTAAAAAACGAAATATAGCTTGCTCTCGCTGTCTCTTTCTCTCTTGCTTCTCCTTCATCTTTGAAGAAATGAATTTGTTCAAAACTGTTCAACTATTGTCTTTCTCTTTGAGTCAACTACACACCACATGTTATGCACTGCAGTGCTAGCTAGCTAGCTGTAGCTAATGCTTTTGTTTTTAACTAGATTCATTTTCTGATTCCTTGATTAGGTGGAAAATGTGCTACAAGAACTCTGATAGGTCGGAGGACGTCCTCCGGAAGTTGTCATAATTACTGTGTAAGTCTATGGAATGGGTTGAGAACCATGAGCCTCCTAGGTTTTGTATTGAAGTCAATGTACCACAAGGACGAGGACGGAAACTCGCTGTCCTCCTGCTACACCATGGTGCTACCCCAGAGAGTGCTGTTGAGGCTACTGTAGACCTTCATTGCAAAACAGTGTGTTTTAATAAATAATTTGGTGACGTGAATATACTGTATTTAGTACAGATTTATCTAAAAATAATAACTTTTTTAATGTTTCACAATTTGTGGATTGTCTTCCCCTTCCTCRTCTGAGGAGTCTCCACTGACTTTAAGCTATGGCTGATTCTGATCGCTAGGCAAACTTAGATTACATTTTGCAGTATGAAAGAAAATCTGATTAAGTTTGTTTTGTTTTGGCCTCTGCACAGCTTGTTTTACATGGCAGCTCTCTTTAGCGAGGGATGGAGATTACATTTAGAGTCGTTTTTCTGGAGCTTTACCGATTTACTGTTTGTTCTCATCTTCCCATCTCCTTCCTGTGTGGAACGTGACAGAGTGTGTGCCTTATGCCTTACCTCCGGGAGTGGGCGACTCACACAACATGGTAACCCTCCAARACAACACACACAGCCCACTGTCAGACAGGAAGGAGATATGCTCCAATCATGGAGGAATTACTTTATATTTCCTTATTTACCTCCTCTCTCCCTATTCAGACAGGAAATGCCCTGCTGTATTTCATACAGGAGCCGTATAAGACTTGCTATATCAAACAACTCTGGTCACAAGTGCACTGCCTGGCACACGGCCAAATACGCTACTTTGAATCGCTTCATATTTTGCCAACATGGATGTTTTTGTTCCTCCAACATATCCAACCCTTTGACACATACTCCCAAGTATGTGAACCC
>NW_019944790.1:0-3611 GCF_002910315.2 Salvelinus sp. IW2-2015 | reverse complement strand
GCCCCTCCGCCCCCCCCCCCCCCCCCCCACACACACACCTGTTCAGTGTTAGAGTGAGGGTCCGGTAATGAGTTGTAGTGGGTGTTTGGAGACGTTCCTCGTCCTCCAACTGAATAGTTCCACACTTAGTCCAGTACAATAGGAGCAGCTCCCATACAAGGACAGCAGCAGAGGGACCCAGACCTCTCTCTCTCTCTCTCTCTCTCTCTCTCTCTCTCTCTCTCTCTCTTCTCTCTTCTCTCTCTCTCTCTCTTCTCTCTCTCTCTCTCTCTCTCTCTCTCTCTTCTCTCTCTCTCTCTCTCTCTCTCTTTTCTCTCTCTCTTCTCTCTCTCTCTCTCTCTCTCTCTCTCTCTCTCTCTCTCTCTCTCTCTCTCTCTCTCTCTCTCTCTTCTCTCTCTCTCTCTCTCTCTCTCTCTTCTCTCTCTCTTCTCTCTCTCTCTCTCTCTCTCTCAGGAATGGCTCAGAGAAAGATACTGAGTGGTCTGAATCCCTATCAGTGACCTCAGAATAAGCCCTCACTGCTCAGCGTCTTACAGTTTCATCCATTGTTCCAGACAAGCTTCTGGAAGGCCCCTTCCTCAGCCCTCAACTGAAGTGGAGGTGTTGGGCTGGGGTGTCCTAGGGGTGGATGGAAGGCTACTGTACCCTAGTTTATACAGAAAAACGATTGTGTGTGTGTGCTGTGTGTTTGTTGTGCTGTGTTTGCGTGTGCATAAACACTCACACATTCACCCATCTGTGTATGTATTTGAGTCAGAACCAATTCCACTCACACACTCCATGACTCCCACGCTGAAACATGACAGTTAGTAGTTCCCTCGCAAATAATGTAATCAGTAACGTAATTTTTGGAATACCCCAAACATGTACCTAATCTGATTATTAAGAACAAATTCTATTTACAATGACGGCCTACCGGCCAAACCCTAACCCGGACAACGCTGGGCCAATTGTGTGCCACCCTATGGAACTGCCAATCACGGCCAGTTGTGATACAGCCTGCAATCGAGCCAGGGTCTGTTAGTACGCCCAAGCACTGAGATGCAGAATCCTAACCTTAACCACACTGCTAACCTTATTGCCTAATCCTAACCTTAAATAACCATAACCTTAACCACACTGCTAACCTTAATGCCTAACCCTAGCCTAAATGAAGACTAAAAGCTCATTTTGTGTCATAGTCATTTTTTGACTATATACGTGTTCATTTGATGACTTTGCAAGTTGGACCCAATATCGAAATCAGTCAGTTCGCGTCCGCCTCAAGGAACAAGACGACACGTACGCCCAATGAACGTCAACGCTGCTGACAGGAAATCTGCGATGTTTGAATGATTATTGTTTTGTTGCATTCGTCTGAGCGAATGTATCTAAGGCGAATTACCCAGAGGGTCATTTACAGCATTTTCATGCTCTCCTCGTGCTCTAGACATTCTTATCCGGATCTTCTCTCTCTCTCTACCTCTCTCTCTACCTCTCTCTCTACCTCTCTCTCTACCTCTGTTAACTCAGCAACACAGCACAGCCAGGTCCCTACATCTACCCCTACTCATCCCTTCCTCACAACTCACACCATATGACCAGGGTTGGCTAGGTTATTTTCTAAATGTAATCCGTTACAGTTAATAGTTACGTGTTCAAAATTGTAATCAGTAACATAACTTTTGGATTACCCAAACTCAGTAACGTAATCTGATTACATTCAGTTACTTTTAGGTTACTTTCCCCTTAAGAGAAAACAAAAATGTATTTTATCAATTGAATGACATCTATTGCAGGATAAATCAATGTTAACGTTTACATAGCTGGCCATATATGGATGTGTTTGCTTCTTCTAACCCATTTTGCTCTACTACAGATAATAATACAATTAAGCTATATCTTTACATWAAAAAAWCAGAGTCTGTCCGATTTTCAGTCATTCCAATTAATTRAGTACCCCTTGATCTTCAAAAATTWGATTTTTWATTTTWAATTTTTTWATTTCACCTTTATTTAACCAGGTAGGCTAGTTGATAGCAAATTCTCATTTACCATTGCAGCCGGGCCAAGATAAAGCAAAGGAGTGTGACACTGTCACACCCTGGCCTTAGTATTCTTTGTTTTCTTTATTATTTTAGTTAGGTCAGGGTGTGACATGGGGAATGTATGTGTTTTTGTAGTGTCTAGGGTGGTTGTATGGTTTAGGGGGTTAAATAGAGTAGATGGGTTTGTGTTTAATATAGGTGTCTAGCTGTGTCTATGGTTGCCTGAATGGTTCTCAATCAGAGACAGATGTCATTAATTGTCTCTGATTGGGAGCCATATTTAAGGCAGCCATAGGCACTAGGTTAATGTGGGTAATTGTCTATGTTGTACGTTTGTAAGCGCTGTGTGTGCACTTACGTCATTAGCTCTTCAACGATTCTTTGTTGTTTTGTTGTTCAGTTTGTTATAGTGTTTTTTGCGTGTTTTTTTTCTCTTTCTCTACAATACAAGAAGAATGTATTTTGCACACGCTGCGCCTTGGTCCACTTTCTCTCAGCAAGACGATCGTGACAGGACACAGACAACAACACAGAGTTTACGACCATGAATAGAACATGGAAATAAACAATCGACAAGCGCAAATAACACAATAAACAAGTCAAATTGACACAGTAAGAGAAAAGAACAGTCTATATATCAGTGTGTGCAAAAGATGCATGAAGGAGGTGAGGCAATAATAGCCATATGGGAGCGAATAATTACAATTTCGCAGCTTCACACTGGAATGATAAATGAGCAGATGAATGATGTGGCAAGTTGAGATACTTGTTGTGCAAAAGAGCAGTAAAGTAAAATAAAACAGTTGGGTGAAATGCGGTAGGTGTAGATTGGGTGGGCTATTTCAGCTGGACCTATGTACAAGCTGCAGCCGATCGCTTTAGCCGCTTCAGAATAGCTTGATGTGTTAAGTTGGGTGAGGGAAATGATAAGTCTCCAGCTTCAGTGATTTTTGCAATTTCGTTCCAGTCCACTGCAAGGCAGAGAACTGAAGGAAAGGATGGCCAAAAGAGGTGTTTGGCTTTGGGGAACGTGGTGCTACGGGTGGGTGTTGTTGGATCGTGACGCAGTGAACTGAGATAAGGCAGAGCTTTACCTAGCATAGAACCTTTATAGAGATGACTGGAGGCCTAAGGTCTGGCGACGAATATGTAGCGTGGGTCCAGCCGACTAGAGCATACAGGTCGCATGTGGTGGGTATGAGGTGGATTTGGTATACAAAAAGGATGGCACTGTGACAGACTGCTCATCCAGTTTGCTGAGTAGAGTAATTGGAAGCTATTTTTGTAGTGACATCGCGGCCGAAGTCGAGGAATCGGTAGGAATAAGCTCAGTTTTTACCTAGGGTAATTGTTTGGGGCGTGAGTGAAGGAGGCTTTGTTGCGAATAGAAAGCCTCTCAGATTTGATTTTGGATTGGAGATGTTTTGGATATGAGTTGGACAGGAGAGTTTGGCAGTCTAGCAGACATCCTAGGTATTTATAGTTGTCCCATAATTCTAAGTCAGAACGCGTCTAGAGTAGTGATGCGTATTCGCGGGCGGGTGCGGGCAGCGAACGGTTGAAATGCATGCGGTTTTTTTTTTT
>NW_019944789.1:0-61308 GCF_002910315.2 Salvelinus sp. IW2-2015 | reverse complement strand
TAAACAGGAGGAATATGCCAGCTAACAGGATAAAATAGATAGATACTAATATCTACATGTAAAAGAGGAATAGTGCCAGTAGCAGGAATAAATAGATGATACTAGTGTGAATTATACATGTTAATTGTAACAGAGCGAATAGGTGCCAGTAACACGATTAAATAGATAGAACTCAGTAACAAAGATGACCATGAGGTAATAGATAATACTATGTATAATACTATGTTACAGAGAATATGTGAACCCAGTAGCAGGATAAATAGATAGATACTAAGTATATACATTGTAAACAGGAGATAGTGCTCAGTAACAGGATAAATAGATAGATACGTAATATTACATGTAAACAGGAGGAATAGTGACAGTAACAGATATAATAGATAGATAATATATATACTGTAAACAGGGAGAAATAGTGAGCCAGTAAGCAGGATAAAATAGATAGCTAATATATACATGATAACAGGCAGGAATATTGACCAGTAGCAGCATAAATAACGAAGATACTAATATAACATGTAAACAGAGGAAAGTGACAGTAGCAGGATAAATAATAGATACTAATAATTACATGGTAAACAGGAGGAATAGTGGCCAGTAGCAGGATAAACATAGATACTAATGATAATATATACATGTAAACAGGAGAATAGTCCAGTTAGCAGATAATAGATAGATACTAATATATACATGTAAACAGGAGAATAGTGGACCAGTAGCAGAATAAATAAGAGTAGATACTAATATAACATGTTAAACAGGAGAATATAGGAGTAAACAGGATAAATAATGATACTAATGGTTTAATTATACATTGTAAACTAGGAGGAATAGACCAGTAGCAGATAAATCAGATACGATACCTGGAAGGAATATATACATAGAACAGGAGAATAGTGGCCAGTAGCAGATAAATAGATTAGATACTAATATATACATGTAAACCAAGGAGGAAATAGTGGCCAGTAGACAGAATAAATTAGATTAGATACAATTAATATATACAATGTAACAGGAGAATAGTGACCAGTAGCAGGATAAATAGATAGAATACTAATATTACATGTAAAAACAGAGGAATTGCTGGCCAGTAACAGGATAAATAGATAGATACTAGAATATATACATGTAAACAGGAGGAATAGATGACCAGTAGCAGGATAAATAGATAGATACTAATATATACATGTAAACAGGAGGAATAGTGGCCAGTAGCAGGTTAAATCGATAGATACTAATGGTAATGACAATCAATAATCATTGAACAGCAGCGTAATAGAGTACTAAATCTAATCAATACTCTTTGTAACAGCAGCGTAGGTTTTTGTCTGAGTGGGTAGAGACCTGTGGATGGGCATAGAGTCAGTGTGGATAGTCTGTGGGAGAGGGAGAGCAGTAGTATTAGCAATATAACAGTCTTATGGCCAGGGGATAGAAGCTGTTTAGGAGTCTGTTTGTGAGAGCCTTGATGCACCAGTACCACATGCCGGACTGGATCATGGAGAATAGTCCATGTCTCGGGTATCCAACAGGGTAAATGCAAATTGACAACCCCATGCTTCAGCCCATGTATTTATAGCCACTATGTTGCATCAATTATTGGGCTCATATTTTAAATATAATTTTAGATGTGGTCAGCATCATTCTATTTTCAGTCATTTTGGAGTAGAATGTCAATCTAAAAAGTCCCCAGAACTGAGCATCTCAGTCCTTCTACATAAAATAATTATACTGGGGAGGACCGCGGACCCCTTCAGCAAGGGGACTGGAATTGCGCAAACTTACAGTTTAATACATGTACGACATGATCTTCTTTCCCTAAAAGCATGATGGTCATGACTTTTTTACATGAAAGAGGGGTTTAACTTGGCCCCAGACAATCGATCTGAGATTAGGTTCAGTCATGGGATTTTCTTTTGCTTTAACAAAAGTGTACAAAGTGTATTGGTTGCGTACACAGTTTAGCAGGTGTTATAGCGGTGCAGTGAAATGCTAGCTCCTAACAATGCAGTAAAGTGTCAAACAATTAAAATGGCAAGAAAAATAAATACAAAAAGGGAAGACTGGCGGGACGAATCCAATTAACAACCCAAATAGCACTGTAGCAGTATCAGGGAATTTATACAAGATAAACTAAGAATAATATGTACAGCAGTAGATATATTAGAGTAAGCTATGTCAAGAATCCAGTATATAAATAAATATGCGATGTGTATGCACAGTGTAACTAAAATCCCATTTACAGTAGTAGAACTATTATGATGGGATCCAGTATGTAAATACACAGTGTGAAATGGGAAGTGTCCTGTGCTTCAGTGTCTCGATAACATGTGACAGCAGCGTTGGCTGTGAGTGTGTGTTTGTGAGTATAAGGTTTTTTGCAGATGTTTACTGACACAGGCCATATTCAACGGGTGTTGTACACACGTCACATGACGTTAGCTAACGAGCCAGACACCTAATGTTAACTAGTTAAACAACAATGAACAAAGTGCCAACAATGAACAAAGTGCCAACAATGAACAAAGTGCCAACAATGCCTAACATTGGGCTCTAAATAGAAAAGCAAACAGCTCTGGAAAACAAATAATAGCGTCCGCTAGGGAGCCAGTCAGCCAACGTTAGCTAGCTAGCGAACAGTACACTTTAGCTCACGCTTAAGACATAAGACATATAACAAGCTAGCTTGGTAAACAATGAACCTAGCTAGGTAAACAACGTTTAAGATCACACACGTAACGCAACGTTAGCTAACGAGCCAGCCAACTAACGTTAGCTAGTTAAACAACAATAAACAAAGTGCCAGCAGTGAACAAAGTGCCAACAATTAACAAAGTGCCAACAATGCCTAACAATGCCACAGTGCTGGGAGTTAACCAACCAGGTCCAATGTTAGCTAGCTAACATTAGGCTCTATCTAGAACAGCACAAGGCTCTGGGAAACAAATAATAACGTCAGCTAGCGAGCCAGTCAGCTATTCGTAGCTAGCTAGATAACAGTAACGTAAACTCACCCCATTCCGTACAAATGTGCGCAACCGCAACATTCAAACGAGGCTACAAAGAAAACTAATGGGACTGTAGCGACTGTGTTGACTTCAAAATCGGGGATGTGAACTACGTTTCTATTCAAGCGTTGATCGACATGGCTCTATAGTATTGGAGAAAAGTTGAAAAAAACGGACCCTCCGTTACATCGTGGCGTGTCATGCCGCAACGTACAGCACGCATAAAGCAACTATTTCTGTCTTACAATCTCTCTCCACCCGGTGTAGCACTTCTCTCATCCTTTAAAAACAAGAAATCGAAAGTGACGGGGGTAAGGGGCGGATACCTAGTCATTTCTTACATCATCACTGCAAGCAATCATCATTCTCAAAGCCGCTGTTTACTTCTGAAGATCACTTTAGCACCGCCCTAAAAACCAGATTCAAATTCGACACAAACCTTCAAATAGGTATGTAATGACACATTATATAAACTCTTTATCGTGTTTTATTTACATTTTAGAGGCGATAAGGTGATAAGTTGGACAGATCGAGTGAAAAAAAGCATTTTCCCACATCTCTCCTTCTCACTATCACGCATTAGTTTCGCTTCTCCACCCGCCATTTTTAAAAAGACCTGACGGGGCTCCTTGCCTTCTTGAATCATGCAGAAACGGGCAGCGTTGGGGTCATGTAATTGATTCTGTTGGAAAGGGGAGAAATTGTGCTTTACAATGGTATTGACATTACAGTTGATCTGAAAGTATTATGTTTTTGGGGCGCTAAAATAAGGTAAATTGTACGGACCAAGGTGATGTACAAAAGTGAGTGAGTTTACGTTACACTTTAGCTTGAAATGAAAGCACTTTCTTTCAAAATGTAGATACGTGTAATATCTGAAAATGTAGCTATCTATCTTACCTGTATACATCATCACACATGATGGACACGTCTCCCTGTCAGGAATGCCATACCACGGTTGCCCTTAGTTTGAAGATGTAATCCGGAGACAGGTGTTTTCTCCATCTCTTTAGCCATCATACTCTAATTCCACTGATTTCAAAACTTGATCCTCCAGAAAGTGGAGGATGCAGCTCCACGACACGATACATTTAAAAAAAAAAATGGACAGGATTACAAACACAGACTGACAAGATCAAATAGACAGAAGCCTGCAGTATGGCAGACCAATCCAAACTCCTCTCTCGGCATGTCCAGCCCACTCATTATCTCAGCCAATCATGGCTAGTGGGAAGGTTGCTGACTTTTTCTGTTTCTAAACCAACTAGGCTCGTAAAAAATGTATTTGTATTTACAGAAAGCATACAAGTTTGTTATTAAGGCACATGAAAATTCACATGTTCCAGAAGGCATTTCTGCCAAAAAACGCATTTTGATTAAAAAAAACGTTCAAACGGCTCTCCTGTGAAGTCGTGACTTGCGACATACACCTAGTTTTCTGAATCGGGTCACATATGGTCATACATTTGGCAGGAGGTTAGGAAGTGCAGCTCAGTTTCAACCTCATTTTGTGGGCAGTGTGCACATAGCCTGTCTTCTCTTGAGAGCCAGGTCTGCCTACGGTGGCCTTGCTCAATAGCAAAGCTCACTGAGTCTGTACACAGTCAAAGCTTTCCTTAAGTTTGGGTCAGTCACAGTGGTCAGGTATACTCTGTTTAGGGCCAAATAGCATTCTAGTTTGTTCAGGTTTTTTTGTTATTTCTTTCCAATGTGTCAAGTCATGATTTGTTTGGGTCTAATTGTGTCAGTCTCTTTCTCTCTTCTCTCTCTCTGCTCTCTCTTCGCTTTCTCTTCGCTTTCCCTTCGCTCTCTCTCTCTTCTCTCTGTGTGTGTCACCATAGCACCAGGAGCCATCACCATGGGAACCAGGGCTTGTCAAAGAAGAAGTGATCTGTCTGGTTACTATGGAAACAGCTAAATACATTCCAACAGTAAACATACAGTACAGTGGCATTCAGAGTGACCAGTGAGATTGGAGCTAAATATCACCAGGGTCAGAACCAAACAGAGTGATGAGAGTGGTGTGAGAGAGAACACAATCTGATTACATTCAGTTACTTTTCGATCACTTTCCACTTAAGAGGCATTAGAAGAAGACAAAAGGATCCTTCAAATGCATTTTGTGTGTCATCATATAAGACTCTGACTTGTGTTCTCCCTCAGGTGGAACAAATTTAACCAATTTAATTTAAACGTGTGACTTTTTTTCGATGACTAATTGAATGTCAGATTTTTTTTGTCACAAACATTTTTTTAATGTAAAAGTAATCGAATAAGTAATCATCTACTTTTTGAAAAGTATCTGTAATCTGATTCTAATATTTTAGCTGGTAACTGATAACAGTTACAGAGAAAGAGGCTGGCGCTCCCACTGACTGCCTGAAATAAAGGATATTCGGAGTTTGAGTCTCTGCATTACCAGCGAGGCGGGAGAGAGGCGGGGCGCGGGAAGCTGTGACACCAAGAGGTGCATCAGTAACGGAATCACTGTTTACCAGCCAGCCGGTAATTAGTGATGTCAGTTTGTTAGAGCGTGAGGACAACGGAGAGGAGCGGCCAGTGGAAGAGAGAGTGGCGTGGAGCCACCGGGGTGATAATGGGGCAGTGGCGCGTGAGGAGGCGATGACAAAGCCTTTACCGCTGCAGCGCGACCTAACCGGATAACATCACCTACACACACCGGGGAATCTTTTTTCACCTAGTTTTACCGAGCCTGCACTCTCTGGGCCAGTGCTACTGGATTACCGAGTTACCGCGCTAAACTAGCGATTGTATCTATCTTGGCGACACCCAGAGAAGGGTGGATGAGGCGGGAGATATGAGGGTCCACTGCGCCCACTCTGGATTATAACGTCACCATCTAGCTGCTTTAAGGATAGGCTATCGCTTCTCTTGTCTGCTTTCACTGGATCTCTGTTGCCTTCATTTACCCATGTAGGTTAGTTCGAGTTCTGTCGTCTTTCTATGGAGCTTTCTCTATGTAAGTGCCATTATCTCCCGGTATCTGCTGCTCTCTAGGCTACTGTGTGTCTACTGTCTGCTGCACCCAACCTGTGGAGAGAGGGAGAGTTGAGGGAGAAAAGATAGAGAGTTGGGGGAGAGAGAGAGGAAGTGGGGGGAAAGATAGAGCAAATTGGGGGAAGAGAGAAAGGCAAAGAGAGAGAGAGACAGAGATCTGCAGGTTATTTATCTGTTGGAGCTACAGTCTGCCGCCAGGGGCTCTGATGAGTGAAGCCCTGAAAAGGAGCTGTCTGACCAGGGAGAACTAGGCTGTCCTCCTTCCTGTCTGTCTGTCTGTCTACCGGAGAACACTGGGACAGTAGTGCCTGTGGACCCGATGCTGTGTGCACCTGATGGTCGGCGTGCCCGCTGTTTCCTCTCGCTGGTGGGAGAGGCTCAAGACGTTGTGTCCAGAGCGCGCTAGGAGGATGCTGCGCCAGGTGTGTTTGTGAGAGAGAGAAGGATGTTTGTGTGTTTGTGAGAGAGTGAAGGATGTTTGTGTGTTTGTGAGAGAGTGAAGGATGTTTGTGTGTTTGTGAGAGAGAGAAGGATGCTTGTGTGTTTGTGAGAGAGAGAAGGATGTTTGTGTGTTTGTGAGAGAGAGAAGGATGTTTGTGTGTTTGTGAGAGAGAGAAGGATGTTTGTGTGTGTGAGAGAGAGAGAAGGATGTTTGTGTGTTTGTGAGAGAGAGAGAGAGAAAGGATGTTCATGTGTTTCTCTGTGTATATATGTGTGTGTGTGTGTGTGATTCAGGTGTTGCAGGCAGGCCTGAGGAGCTCTTTCCAGGCTCTGGGTCGGTTCGTGGCGAGCCACCCAGTCTTCTTCGCCTCCGCCCCCGTACTGGTGTCTGTCCTGCTGGGGGCCAGCTTCAGGTAACAGACACACCTACACATACAGAGCTCAATGTTATATTTTTTTATTCAGAAAAAGAAGCCACATGGCGTGAAGGGCCACAGCATGTTGATTGGTGCAGGCCTGTAGCAGACTCCTAAATTTGATGCAATGTTTGATGGTGCAGGGCCTGTAAGCAGACTCCTTCCAAATGATGACATGTTTTGATTGGTCACCTTAGAGCCTCTTTTGATGAGCCAAGGTAGCCTCCTCTCATGATGACATGTTGATCTGGTTTGCAAGGCCTGTAGCAGATCCTCCATGAAATTTGATTGCGGCCTGTAGAACCTCCTGATGATGCTTTATTGGTGCAGGCCTGTAGGCACTCCTAAAATGTATTTGACATGTTGATTTGGGTGCAGCCGTGTAGCAGGACCTCCTCAATGACCCTGACCATGGTTGATTGTGTGCAGGCCTGTAGCAGTACTCTCCTCATAGATGACATGGTTGATTGTGCAGGCCTATAGCACGACTCCTATATGATCGACCATGTTGATTGGTGTGCAGGGCCTGCTTAGACAACTTCCGTATAATGATGACAATGTTGATTGGTGCAGGCCTGTAAGAACGTCCTTCATGATGGCATGTTGATATTGCGGTGCAGCGCCATTGTTGAGCAGAACTCTCCAATGATGACATGTTGATGTGCCGTGCAGGCCTGCTAGGCCGACAGACTCCTCCATGATGACATGGTCATTGGTGCAGGCCTGTAGCAGACTCCCTCCATGATGACATGTTGATTGGTGCAGGCCTGTAGCAGACTCCTAAATGATGACATGTTGATTGGTGCAGGCCTGTAGCAGACTCCTACATGATGACATGTTGATTGGTGCAGGCCTGTAGCAGACTCCTCCATGATGACATGTTGATTGGTGCAGGCTGTAGCAGGACTCCTTCATGATGACATGTTGATGGTGCAGGCCTGTAGCAGGACTCCTTAATGATGACATGTTGATTGGTGCAGGCCTGTAGCACTCCTTCATGCATGACATGTTGATGGTGCAGGCCTGTAGCAGACTCCTCCATGATGACATTGTTGATTGGTGGCAGGCCTGTAGCAGACTCCTCTCATGATGACATGTTGATTGGTGCAGGCCTGTAGCAGACTCCTCATGATGACCATGTTGATTGGTGCAGGCCCGTAGCAGACTCCTCATGATGACATTTGATTGGTGCAGGCCTTAGCAGACCTCCTCCATGATGACATGTTGATTGGTGCAGGCCTGTAGCAGACTCCTCCATGATGACATGTTGATTGGTGCAGGCCTGTAGCAGGACTCCTCATATGACATGTGAATTGGTGCAGGCCTGTAGCAGACTCCTCCATGATGACATGTTGATTGGTGCAGGCTTGTAGCAGACTCCTCCATGATGACATGTTGATTGGTGCAGGCGCTGTAGCAGACTCCCCATGATGACATGTTGATTGGTGCAGGCCTGTAGCAGATCCTTCCATGATGACATGTTGATTGGTGCCAGGCCTGTAGCAGACTCCTCCATGATGACATGTTGATTGGTGCCGGCCTGTAGCAGACTCCTCCATGATGACATTTGATTGGTGCAGGCCTTGAGAGACTCCTCCATGATTACATGTTGATTGGTGCAGGCCTGTAGCAGACTCCTCCATGATGACATGTTGATTGGTTGCAGGCCTGTAGCAGACTCCTAAATGATGACATGTTGATTGTGCAGGCCTGTCCGTGTGCCAGTCGGACTCCTCAAAATTGATTACATGTTGATTTTGGTGGACAGGCCTGTAGCAGCTCCTCTCATCCATGACATTGACATGTGCAGCTTGATGTGCTGGTGCAGGCCTGTAGCAGACTCCTAAATGATGACATGTTGATTGCGTGAGGCCTGTAGCCAGACTCGCTAAGATGCATGACATGTTGATTGGTGCAGGCCTGTAGCAGACTCCTCCATGAATGACATGTTGATTGGTGCAGGCCTGTAGCAGACTCCTGAAATGATGACAGTGTTGATTGGTGCAGGCCTGTAGCAGACTCCTCCATGATGACATGTTGATTTGGTGCAGGCCTGTAGCAGACTCCTCCATGATACATAGTTGATTGGTGCAGGCCTGTAGCAGACTCCTAACCATGATGACATGTTGATTGGTGCAGGCCTGTAGCAGACTCCTCCATGATGACATGTTGATTGGTGCAGGCCTTGTAGCAGACTCTCCTAATGATCATGTTGATTGTGCAGGCCTGTAGCAGACTCCTAATGATGACATGTTGATTTGGTGCAGGCCTGTAGCAACTCCTCCATGATGACATGTTGATTGGTGCAGGCCTGTAGCAGACTCCTAAATGATGACATGTTGATTGGTGCAGGCCTGTAGCAGACTCCTATGATGACATGTTGATTGGTGCAGGCCTGTAGCAGACTCCTCCATGATGACATGTTGATTGGTGCAGGCCTGTAGCAGACTCCTCCATGATGACATGTTGATTGGTGCAGGCCTGTAGCAGACTCCTAAATGATGACATGTTGATTGGTGCAGCCTGTAGCAGACTCCTAAATGATGACATGTTGATTGGTGCAGGCCTGTAGCAGACTCCTCCATGATGACATGTTGATTGGTGCAGGCCTGTAGCAGACTCCTAATGATTGACATGTTGATTGGTGCAGGCCTGTAGCAGACTCCTAAATGATGACATGTTGATTGTGCTGCAGGCTGTAGCAGACTCCTCATGATGACATGTTGATTGGTGCAGGCCTGTAGCAGACTCCTCCATTATGACATGTTGATTGGTGCAGGCCTGTAGCAGACTCCTAAATGATGACAGTGTTTGATTGTGCAGGCCTGTAGCAGACTCCTCCATGATGACATGTTGATTGGTGCAGGCCTGTAGCAGACTCCTCCATGATGACATGTTGATTGGTGCAGGCCTGTAGCAGACTCCTAAATGATGACATGTTGATTGGTGCAGGCCTGTAGCAGACTCCTCCATGATGACATGTTGATTGGTGCAGGCCTGTAGCAGACTCCTCCATGATGACATGTTGATTGGTGCAGGCCTGTAGCAGACTCCTCCATGATGACATGTTGATTGGTGCAGGCCTGTAGCAGACTCCTAAATGATGACATGTTTGATTGGTGCAGGCCTGTAGCAGACTCCTCCATGATGACATGTTGATTGGTGCAGGCCTGTAGCAGACTCCTCCATGATGACATGTTGATTGGTGCAGGCCTGTAGCAGACTCCTAAATGATGACATGTTGATTGGTGCAGGCCTGTAGCAGACTCCTTCATGATGACATGTTGATTGTGCAGGCCTGTAGCAGACTCCTTAATGATGACATGTTGATTGGTGCAGGCCTGTAGCAGACTCCTAAATGATGACATGTTGATTGGTGCAGGCCTGTAGCAGACTCCTCCATGATGACATGTTGATTGGTGCAGGCCTGTAGCAGACTCCTCCATGATGACATGTTGATTGGTGCAGGCCTGTAAGCAGACTCCTAATGATGACATGTTGATTGTGCAGGCCTGTAGCAGACTCCTCCATGATGACATGTTGATTGGTGCAGGCCTGTAGCAGACTCTTCCATGATGACATGTTGATTGGTGCAGGCCTGTAGCAACTCCTCCATGATGACATGTTGATTGGTGCAGGCTGTAGCAGACTCCTCCATGATGACAGTTGATTGGTGCAGGCCTGTAGCAGACTCCTCCATGATGACATGTTGATTGGTGGCAGGCCTGTAGCAGACTCTCCATGATGACATGGTTGATTGTGCAGGCCTGTAGCAGACTCCTCCATGATGACATGTTGATTGGTGCAGGCCTGTAGCAGACTTCCTCCATGATGACATGTTGATTGGTGCAGGCCTGTAGCAGACTTCCTAAATGAATGACATGTTATTGGTGCAGGCCTGTAGCAGACTCCTCCATGATGACATGTTGTTGTGCAGGCCTGTAGCAGACTCCTCCATGTATGACATGTTTGATTCGGTGCAGGCCTGTAGCAGACTCCTCCATGATGACATGTTGATTGGTGCAGGCCTATAGCAGACTCCTAAATGATGACATGTTGATTGGTGCAGGCCTGTAGCAGACTCCTAAATGATGACATGTTGATTGGTGCAGCGGCCTGTAGAATACTCTTCATGATGACACATGCTGATTGGTCAGGCCTGTAGCAGACTCCTCCATGATGACATGTTGATTGGTGCAGCCTGTAGCAGACTCCTCCATGATGACATTTGATTGGTGCAGGCCTGTAGAATACTCCTTCATGATGACATGTTGATTGGTGCAGGCCTGTAGCAGACTCCAAAATGATGACATGTTGATTGTGCAGGCCTGTAGCAGACTCCTCCATGATGACATTTTGATTGGTGCAGCCTGTAGCAGACTCCTCCATGATGACATTGCTGCAGGCCTGTAGCAGACTCCTCCACTGGACATGTTGATTGGTGCAGGCCTGTAGCAGACTCCTAAATGATGACATGTTTGATTGGTGCAGGCCTGTAGCAGACTCCTTCCATGATGACATGTTGATTGGTGCAGCCTGTAGCAGACTCCTAAATGATGACATGTTGATTGGTGCAGCCTGTAGCAGACTCCTCCATGAGACATGTTGACTGGTGCAGGCCTGCTAGCATACTCCTAAATGATGACATGTTGATTGGTGCAGGCCTGTAGCAGACTCCTAAATGATGACATGTTGATTGGTGCAGGCCTGTAGCAGACTCCTCCATGATGACATGTTATTGGTGCAGGCCTGTAGCAGACTCCTAAATGATGACATGTTGATTGGTGCAGGCCTGTAGCAGACTCCTAAATGATGACATGTTGATTGGTGCAGGCCTGTAGCAGACTCCTCCATTATGACATGATGATTGGGTGCAGGCCTGTAGCAGGACTCCTCCATGATGACATGTTGATTGGTGCAGGCCTGTAGCAGACTCCTAAATTATGACATGTTGATTGGTGCAGGCCTGTAGCAGACTCCTCCATGATGACATGTTGGTGGTGCAGGCCTGTAGCAGACTCCTCCATGATGACATGTTGCAGAAAGTTATTCTGCTATTGTGTGTGTGTGCGCGCGCGTGTGTTTAGTCGGTACAGAGTGGAAGGTAACGTGGAGTCCCTCCTGGTTCCTAAACACAGTCTGGCGAAGATAGAAGGAAACCTGGTGGACTCACTGTTTCCTGTCAAACAGGTCTGTTATCTACTATTTACTGTCTAATAGCTCTGTCTCTACTAGTATCTACTATTACTGTCTAATAGCTCTGTCTCTACTATTATCTACTATTATCTACATATCTACTAGTATCTACTATTATCTATTATATCTACTATTACTGTCTAATAGCTCTGTCTCTACTATTATCTACTATTACTGTCTAATATATCTGTCTCTACTATTATCTACTATTATCTACATATCTACTAGTATCTACTATTATCTATTATCTACTATTTACACTGACTAATAGCTCTGTCTCTACTATTATCTACTATTACTGTCTAATAGCTCTGTCTCTACTATTATCTACTATTACTGTCTAATAGCTCTGTCTCTGCTATTATCTACTATTACTGTCTAATAGCTCTGTCTCTACTATTATCTACTATTATCTACATATCTACTAGTATCTACTATATCTACTATTACTGTCTAATATCTCTGTCTCTACTATTATCTCACATATCTACTATTATCTACTATTATCTACTATTAGTCTAATAGCTCTGTCTCTACTATTATCTACATATCTACTATTACTGTCTAATATCTCTGTCTCTACTATTATCTACATATCTACTAGTATCTACTATTATCTATTAGTATCTACTATTACTGTCTAATAGCTGTGACTCTACTAGATCCTACTATTATCTACTATTATCTACTATTATCTACTATTATCTACTAGTATCTACTATTATTGTGCTAATATCTCTGTCTCTACTATATATCTTAACTATCTACTATATCTACTATATACCTACTATTATCTACTATTATCCTACTATTATACTAATCTTTTACTGTCTAATGCTGTGACTCTCTACTAGATCCTACTATTATCTACTATCTATCTACATTAATTATTCTCTAGTATTACTACTATTACTGTCTATAGCTCTGTCTCTACTATTATCTCCCTACTATCTACTATATCTACTATTATCATTAACTACTAATAATCTACTATTATCTACGTATACTGTTAATATCTCTGTCTCTACTATTATCTACATATCTACTATTATACTTACTATTATCTACTATTAGTCTAATAGCTCGTCGTCTCTACTATTATCTAACACTACTCTACTTTATTATCTTAACATATTATCTACTATTATCTACTATTATCTCACTAATATGTCTAATAGCTCTGTCTCTAACTATTAATCTCACATATATCTACTATTAGTCTATGTAGTCTACTATTATCTACTATTATCTACATATCTACTAGTATCTACTATATCTACTTCTCTATTATCTTACTATTAACTGTCTAATATCTCTGTCTCTACTATTATCTACATATCTACTATTATCTAACTTCATTATCTACTATTAGTCTAATAGCTCTGTCTCTACTATATATCTACTATACTATATGTCGTACTAATCTCTGTATCTACTATTAATCTACTATTTATATCTACATATTAGCGTCCTAAAATATCCTCTAAATTCTCTACTATTCCGTCACATACACTTCATGCCTAAAAAAAACTATAGTCTATAAAACTAAAAAACGGCCCCTCTCTATTATCTACCAAAAAAAAAAACCTATTAATCTACTATCAACTAAATAGAGCTCTGTCTCTCTACTATACTATATCTACTAGTATCTACTATTATTCTAACTAGTCTCATGCTTCTTACATACTATATCTACATATCTACTATATCTACGTATTATCTACTATTATCTACTATTAGTCTAAGTAGCTCTATCTCTACTATTATCTACATATCTACTATTATCTACTATCATCTACTATTAGTCTAATAGCTCTGTCTACTATTATCTACTAGTATCTACTATTATCTACTATTAGTCTCATAGCTCTGTTTTTACTATTATCTACATATCTACTAGTATCTACTATTATCTACTATTAGTCTAATAGCTCTGTCACTACTTTTATCTACATTTTGTCTACTATTATCTGCATATTATACACATTATCTAGTATGATATACATTTTAGCTACATATTTTCTACTATCATCTACATATTATTTACTATTACAGTGCATTCAGAGTATTCAGACCCATTCACTTTTTCCACGTTACAGCCTTATTCTAAAATGGATTAAATATTTGTTTCACTCATCAATCTACACACAATAGCCCATAATGACATCACAATAGCCCATAATGACATCACAATAGCCCATAATGACAAACATTTTGCAAATGTATTAAAAAGAAAAAACGGAAATATTACATTTACATAAGTATTCAGACCCTTTACTCCTTTGGCAGCGATTACAGCCTCGAGTTTTCTTGGGTATGACGCTACAAGCTTGGAACACCTGTATTTGGGGAGTTTCTCCCATTCTTCTCTGCAGATCCTCTCAAACTCTGTCAGGTTGGATGGGGAGCGTCACTGCACAGCAATTTTCCGGTCTCTCCAGAGATGTTCGATCAGGTTCAAGTCCTGGCTCTGGCTGGGCCACTCAAGGACATTCAGAGACTTGTCCTGAAGCCACTCCTGCGTTATCTTGGATGTGTCCTTAGGGTCGTTGTCATGTTGGAAGGTGAACCTTCACCCCAGTCTGAGGTCATGAGCGCTCTGGAGCAGGTTTTCATCAAGGATCTCTCTGTACTTTGCTCTTTTCATCTTTCCCTTGATCCCGACTATTCTCCCAGTCCCTGCCGCTGAAAAATATCCCCACAATATCCCCACACATTTTTTTATTTTATTTAGTTAACCTTTATTGAACTAGGAACTATAAATATATGGATGAGCGATGGCCGAATGGCATAGGCAAGATGCAGTAGATGGGATAGAGTACAGTATATACATATGAGATGAGTAATGTAGGGTATGTAAACATTATATAAAGTGGCGTTGTGTGACATCGGGTGGTGTAGGTGTCCTGGAGGGCGTCCTGTGACATCGGGTGGTGTAGGTGTCCTGGAGGGCAGGTAGTTTGCCCCCGGTGATGCGTTGTGCAGACTTCACTACCCTCTGGAGAGCCTTACGGTTGTGGGCGGAGCAGTTGCCGTACCAGGCGGTGATACAGCCCGACAGGATGCTCTCGATTGTGCATCTGTAAAAGTTTGTGAGTGCTTTTGGTGACAAGCCGAATTTCTTCAGCCTCCTGAGGGTTGAAGAGGCGCTGCTGCGCCTTCTTCACAACGCTGTCTGTGTTGGTGGACCAATTCAGTTTGTCCGTGATGTGTACACCGAGGAACTTAAAACTTACTACCCTTTCACTACTGTCCCGTCGATGTGGATAGGGGGGTGCTCCCTCTGCTGTTTCCTGAAGTCCACGATCATCTCCTTTGTTTGTTGACGTTGAGTGTGAGGTTATTTCCTGACACCACACTCCGAGGGCCCTCACCCTGTAGGCCGTCTCGTCGTTGTTGGTAATCAAGCCTACCACTGTAGTGTCGTCTGCAATCTTGATGATTGAGTTGGAGGTGTGCATGGCCACGCAGTCGTGGGTGAACAGGGAGTACAGGAGGGGGCTTAGAACGCACCCTTGTGGGGCCCCAGTGTTGAGGATCAGCGGGGTGGAGATGTTGTTACCTACCCTCACCACCTGGGTGCGGCCCGTCAGGAAGTCCAGTACCCAGTTGCACAGAGCGGGGTCGAGACCTTGATGACGAGTTTGGAGGGTACTATGGTGTTAAATGCTGAGCTGTAGTCGATGAACAGCATTCTCACATAGGTATTCCTCTTGTCCAGATGCGTTAGGGCAGTGTGCAGTGTGKTTGCGATTGCGTCGTCTGTGGACCTATTGGGGCGGTAAGCAAATTGGAGTGGGTCTAGGGTGTCAGGTAGGGTGGAGATGATATGGTCCTTGACTAGTCTCTCAAAGCACTTCATGATGACGGAAGTGAGTGCTACGGGGCGGTAGTCGTTTAGCTCAGTTACCTTAGCTTTCTTGGGAACAGGAACAATGGTGGCCCTCTTGAAGCATGTGGGAACAGCAGACTGGGATAAGAATTGATTGAATATGTCCGTAAACACACCAGCCTTATATGCGTTGCGGAAGGAGGCATGAGGCATGGAGGCATGAGGACTGCAGATGTGGCCAGGGCAATAAATTGCAATGTCCATACGGTGAGACGCCTAAGACAGCGCTACAGGGAGACAGGACGGACAGCTGATCGTCCTCGCAGTGACAGACCACGTGTAACAACACCTGCACAGGATCGGTACATCCGAACATCACACCTGTGAGACAGGTACAGGATGGCGGTGTGTCACAGCATCATCGGACTGAGCTTGTTGTCATTCCAGGCAATCTCAACGCTGTGCATTATAGGGAAGACATCCTCCACCCTCATGTGGTACTCTTCCTGCAGGCTCATCCTGACATGACCCTCCAGCATGACAATGCCACCAGCCATACTGCTCGTTCTGTGTGTGATTTCCTGCAAGACAGGATTGTCAGTGTTCTGCCATGGCCAGCGAAGAGCCCGGATCTCAATCTCATTGAGCACGGCTGGGACCTGTTGGATTGGAGGGTGAGGGCTAGGGCCATTCCCCCCCAGAAATGTCTGGGAACTTGCAGGTGCCTTGGTGGAAGAGTGGGGTAACGCCTCACAGCAAGAACTGGCAAATCTGGTGCAGTCCATGAGGAGGAGAAGCACTGCAGTATTTATTGCAGCTGGTGGCCACACCAGATACTGACTGTTACTTTTGATTTTGACACCCACCCTTTGTTCAGGGACACATTAGTCACATGTCTGTGGAACTTGTTCAGTTTATCTCTCAGGTGTTGAATCTTGTTATGTTCATACAAGTATTTACACATGTTAAGTTAGCTGAATATAAACGCAGTTGACAGTGAGAGGACGTTTATTTTTTTGCTGAGTTTATTATATACTATTATCTACATATTATCTACATATTATCTACTGTTATCTTCATATTATCTACATATTATCTACTATTATCTATATATTTTGTACTATTATCTACATATTATCTTCTATTATTTACATATTATCTACATATTTGGTACTAGGCTAACGCTAACGGTGCTAGCCCACCATTGTTTTTATGCACGACTGGGCACAAATGCTTCAGGTGTGAGATGTTTACCACACAATCACAAGATGAAGACAACGTGGAACTGGAAAATGGACAGGGATTTATCTGCCCTACATGCACCACCATCAAGCAGATTAGAGAAGAGATCCTCCGGCTGTTAGCTCAGCTGAGAGAAAAGGAGAGCCTGTTTTCTAAGTCCACCAACCTTGCTGTAACCTGTTGCAAACCGAATCTCTAGCAAAGCTGTTGATGAGTCAGGCGTCATTGATCTGTCCCAATCCAAAGGACAGATGTTAATCTCAACTCTGCGGCCCAGTGGAGACTGGACACTCGCAAGGCATAGGAGATCGGGGAGGCAGTCTGGCCACCCTTCATCTATCCGAGAAGATCCAATTGTCACGCCCTGATCTGTTTCACCTGTCCTTGTGATTGTCTCCACCCCTTCAGGTGTCGCTTATTTTCCCCAGTGTATTTATCCCGGTGTTTCCTGTCTCTCTGTACAGATGTAATATTTACCCTGGTTTCCTGTCTCTCTGTACCAGTGTATTTATCCCTGTTTTCCTGTCTCTCTGTACCAGTGTATTTATCCCTGTGTTTCCTGTCTCTCTGTACCAGTGTATTATCCTGTGTTCCTGTCTCTCTGTACCAGTGTAATTATCCCCGTGTTCTCTGTCTCTCTGTACCAGTGTATTTATCCCTGTGTTTCCTGTCTCTCTTGTACCAGTGTTTTTCCCTGTGTTTCCTGTCTCTCTGTACCAGTTTATTATCCCTGTGTTTCCTGTCTCTCTGTTCCAGTGTATTTATCCCTGTGTTCCCTCTCTCTGTACCAGTGTATTTATCCCTGTGTTTCCTGTCTCTCTGTACAGGGTATTTATCCCTGTGTTTCTCTGCTCTGTCCAGTGTATTTACCCTGTGTTTCCTGTCTCTCTGTACCAGTGTATTTATCCCTGTGTTTCCTGTCTCTCTGTACCAGTGTATTTATCCCTGTGTTTCCTGTCTCTCTGTACCATGTTATTTATCCCTGGTTTCCTGTCCTCGTTACCAGTGTATTTATCCCCTGTTTCCTGTCTCTCTTGCCAGTTTATTTATCCCTGTGTTTCCTGTCTCTCTGTACAGTGTATTTATCCCTGTTTCCTGTCCTTCTGTCCAGTGTATTTATCCCTGTGTCCTGTCTCTCTGTACCAGTGTATTTATCCCTGTGTTTCCTGTCTCTCTTGCCAGTGTATTTATCCCTGTTTTCCTGTCTCTCTGTCCAGTGTATTTATCCTGTGTTTCCTGTCTTCTCTGTACCAGTTTATTTATCCCTGTTTCCTGTCTCTCCTGTACCAGTGTATTTTATCCCTGTTACCTGCTCCACCTGTACCAGTGTATTTATCCCTGTGTTTCCTGTCTCTCTGTACAAGTGTATTTATCCCTGTGTTTCCTGTCTTTCTGTCCCAGTGTATTTATCCCTGTGTGTCCTGTCTCTCTATACCAGTGTATTTATCCCTGTGTTTCCTGTCTCTCTGTGCCAGTGTATTTATCCCTGTGTTTCCTGTCGTTCTGTCCCAGTGTATTTATCCATGTGTTTCCTGTCTCTCTGTACCAGTGTATTTATCCCTGTGTTCCTGTCTCTGTACCAGTGTATTTGTCTCTGTGTTTCCTGTCTCTCTATACCAGTGTATTTATCCCTGTGTTTCCTGTCTTTCTGTCCCAGTGTATTTATCCCTGTGTTTCCTGTCTCCCTGTGCCAGTGTTAATTATCCCTGTGTTTCCTGTCTTTCTGTCCCAGTGTATTTATCCCTGTGTTTCCTGTCTCTCTGTACCAGTGTATTTATCCCTGTGTTTCCTGTCTCTCTGTACCAGTGTATTTGTCTCTGTGTTTCCTGTCTCTCTGTACCAGTGTATTTATCCCTGTGTTTCCTGTCTCTCTGTGCCAGTGTATTTATCCCTGTGTTTCCTGTCTCTCTGTACCAGTGTTTTTATCCCTGTGTTTCCTGTCTCTCTGTACCAGTGTATTTATCTGGTAGTCTGTTAGTGCTCCAGTCCCAGCGACATCAAACTGTTTTAGAGACTGACAGACAAGGTCTGGTAGTGCTCCAGTCCCAACAACATCAAACTGTTTTAGAGACTGACAGACAGGGTCTGGTAGTGCTCCAGTCCCAGCAACATCAAACTGTTTTAGAGACTGACAGACAGGGTCTGGTAGTGCTCCAGTCCCAACAACATCAAACTGTTTTAGAGACTAACAGACAGGGTCTGGTAGTGCTCCAGTCCTCCCTGTCAGAATAACCAACAGAGGACTTGAAAACTATTTACATTCCTTTAGGAATGGCACTACGGTTATTGTGAGTAACCTAATTTATGTTCCTATAACACCGCCTTCTAGTGAGTTTATACAAACTGTCATCTCCTACTATTCTGATAGATTGAAGACTGCCAGAAAAAGTGGTTGTAACATTAATAATTTTGTTGTTATTTGATTGGTTACCTCAATCCAGATGGGTTAGGGTTAGGACCTGGTTATTACCAAGGGTCTTTCTATTGTCATATCCTCTATTGTTGATGTTGCTTTATCTGATCACCTCTATGTATTTCATACTACCTTGTTGCCCATAGCACAGGGTAATACAGAACGCATTATATTTAAACATTATCTTACCTCTGAAGTTGCTACAGATTTTATTGAGTGTGTGAACAATACTCCACCACCTATTCTGCCTTCCTCTTGTGATGATTTAGTTGATCACTTTAATAGCTAATGAAGGACAACCGTTGAAGGCCACATCCAAACAGAGAGCTCCGTTTGGGGAACTAATCAATTAGGAAACTAATCAATTAAAGAGAAATTGCAGAAAGAAAGAGCAGAAGTGGACGAAGTCAAAGTTGCAGATCCATTATGATAGTCTGAGAGAGCAATTTGGCATATATAACAAGGCAATTAGAAATGCCAGACAGTCTTATTTTTCTAGCTTGATCACAAATAATCAGAATAATTAGAGAGTGCTCTTCTCGGCCGTTGATGGCCTGATAAATCCTACGCCCTCAAACCTATGTGAACTTTCCTTCACATCTAAATGTGATGAGTTTGCGGTATATTTCAGAGATAAAATAACCAACATTAGGCTGGGTCTGAAGTAAGACCTGATGAGAAGTTTGATGATATGTGCCCTAGCTTACTGTACTGCTGTAACGGCTGTCGTCGGTGGAAGAAGGTGAGGACCAAGGTGCAGTGTGATAAGTGTTCATGATATTTAGTAATAATCCACAACTGAACACTGAATAACAAAACAAACAAAGAAACAACCGAAACAGTTCTGTCTGGTGCAGACACACAAAGACTGAAAATAACCACCCACAAAACCCAACAGAAAACAGGCTACCTAAATATGGTTCCCAATCAGGGACAACGATTGACAGCTGCCTCTGATTGAGAACCATATCAGGCCAAACACAGAAATAGAACATCATAGAAAAACTAACATAGACAACCCACCCAACTCACGCCCTGACCATACTAAAAGAAAAGACAAAACAAAGGAACTAAGGTCAGAACGTGACACACGCAGAGGCATTATGGATTTATTTTCCCTGGTTGACACAGACTCAAGAAATTAATATCACAACTTAAGCCTTCTACCTGCCTTCTAGATCCTATCCCCACCACCTTCTTCAAAATATTAATTGCATATCTGAAGAAATGCAAGCTATTGATAATCTCTCCCTGTTCACAGGCACTTTCCCCACTGCACTAAAAACTGTTATGTGAAACCCCTTCTGGGGAAACGGCATCTAGATTCTTCAGCTCTTAGAAATTATCGATCAATCTCTAGCCTTCCATTCTTAAGCAAAATTCTGCAGCAATTGATGTTCAAACAGCTAAATCATTTAAGTGACAACTGTAAAAGAAAAAATTCAATCTCTTTTTTGTGCCCACCACAACACAGAGAAGGCTTAGTTAGTGGTAAATGATCTTAGAGCCGTGACACAGATGCCAAACAGCTCTCTGTCCTTGTACTCTTAGATTTAAGTGCTGCATTCGACACTGTTCAAATCAAATCAAATGTATTTATATAGCCCTTCGTACATCAGCTGATATCTCAAAGTGCTGTACAGAAACCCAGCCTAAAACCCCCAAACAGGTGTAGAAGCACAGTGGCTAGGAAAAACTCCCTAGAAAGGCCAAAACCTAGGAAGAAACCTAGAGAGGATCCAGGCTATGAGTACCTTGAGCGTAGCTGAGGTGCACCCGTGACCGGCTCGGAAGCCGGATTGCACAGCGGAGAAGGTACGGTGGGATTCGAAATGGTCAGTGATCTGTTTATTAACTTGGCTTTTGAAGACTTTAGATAGGCAGGGCAGGATGGATATAGGTCTGTAACAGTTTGGGTCTAGGGAGTCACCCCCTTTGAAGAGGGGGATGACCGCAGCAGCTTTCCAATCTTTAGGGATCTCGGACGATACGAAAGAGAGGTTGAACAGGATGGTAATAGGGGTTGCAACAATGGCGGTGGATAATTTTAGAAAGAGAGGGTCCAGATTGTCTAGCCCAGCTGATTTGTACAGGTCCAGGTTTTGCAGCTCTTTCAGAACATCTGCAGTCTGGATTTGGGTGAAGAAGAAGCTGGGGAGGCTTGGGCGAGCAGCTGCGGGGGGGGGGGGGGGTGAAGCTGTTGGCCGGGGTTGGAGTAGACAGGAGGAAGGCATGGCCAGTCGTTGAGAAATGCTTATTGAAATTTTCGATTATCATGGATTTATCAGTGGTGACCGTGTTACCTAGCCTCAGTGCAGTGGGCAGCTGGGAGGATGTGCTCTTGTTCTCCATGGACTTTACAGTGTCCCAAAACGTTTGGGAGTTAGAGCTACAGGATACGAATTTTTGCTTGAAAAAGCTAGCCTTTGCTTTCCTGACTGACTGCGTATATTGGTTCCTGACTTCCCTGAACAGTTGCATATCGCGAGGACTATTCGATGCTATTGCAGTCCGCCACAGGATGTGTTTGTGCTGGTCAAGGGCAGTCAGGTCTGGTGTGAACCAAGGGCTATATCTGTTCTTAGTTCTGCATTTTTGAATGGGGCATGCTTATTTAAGATGATGAGGAAATTACTTTTAAAGAATGACCAGGCATCCTCGACTGACGGGATGAGGTCAATATCCTTCTAGGATACCCGGGCCAGGTCATTTAGAAAGGCCTGTTAGCAGAAGTGTTTTAGGGAGCGTTTGAAAGTGATGAGGGGTGGTCGTTTGACCGCGGACCCATAGCAGATACAGGCAATGAGGCAGTGATCGCTGAGATCCTGATTGAAAACAGCGGAGGTGTATTTGGAGGGCAAGTTGGTCAGGATAATGTCTATGAGGGTGCCCATGTTTACGGATTTAGGGTTGTACCTGGTGGGTTCCTTGATGATTTGTGTGAGATTGAGGGCATCTATTGAGGGTTGAGGGTGCGATCAATTCACAAATGGTGTCCAGGGCACAGCTGGGAGCAGAGGGGGGTCTCGATAACAGGCGGCAACAGTGAGAGACTTATTTCTGGAGAGGTTAATTTTTTAAATTAGAGTATAGACCTGGAAGTATGACAGAACTTTGCAGGCTATCTCTGCAGTAAATTGCAACTCCTCCCCTTTGGCAGTTCTATCTTGACGGAAAATATTGTAGTTGGGTTTGGAAATCTCAGAATTGTTGGTGGCCTTCCTAAGCCAGGATTCAGACACGGCAAGGACATCAGGGTTGGCGGAGTGTGCTAAAGCAGTGAGTAAAACAAACTTAGGGAGGAGGCTTCTGATGTTGACATGCATGAAACCAAGGCTTTTTCGATCACAGAAGTCAACAAATGAGGGTGCCTGGGGACACGCAGGGCCTGGGTTTACGTCCACAGGAGGAGTAGGATGAGGGTACGGCTAAAGGCTATCAAAACTGGTCGCCTAGAGCGTTGGGGACAAATAATAAAAGGAGCAGATTTCTGGGCGTGGTAGAATAGATTCAGGGCATAATGTGCAGACAGGGGTATGGTGGGGTGCGGGTACAGCGGAGGTAAGCCCAGGCACTGAGTGATGATAAGAGAGGTTGTATCTCTGGATAAGCTGGTTATAATGGGTGAGGTCACCGCATGAGTGGGTGGTGGGACAAATGAGGTGTCAGAGGTATGAAGAGTGGAACTAGAGGCTCCATTGTAAACTAAAACAATGATAACTAACCTAAACAACAGTATACAAGGCATATTGACATTAGAGAGAGACATAAAGTGAGGCATAAAGTAATCACAGGTGTTGATTTGGAGAGCTATCTAAGACAACAACGGGTAAGACAACAACAGCTAATCAGCTAAAACAACAACAGGTAAAATGGCGATGAATGGGCAGAGAGGGTCAGTTAACTACACACAGGGCCTGAGTTCGCGGCTGGGGCCGACAGATAAAAAAATTAAAAAACATAATAATTAAAATAATTAAATAAACAGAATGGAGTACCGTGATTAATGGACAGTCCAGCATGCATCAGCTATGTAGCCACGTGATCATAGGGTCCAGGGGGCAGCAATAGATGGAACAGGGAAGCCGCAGAGTAGTCGCTACTACGCTAGCACGCGGGCGACACAACGTTTAAAGTTAGTAGTAAAGTTAGTTGCTCGGGGCTAGTAGAAGCGTCTGCTCCGACGTCCGACGGAGGCCGGTTGAAGGCACAGCGCATGGAGTATTCGTCGGCAGACCAGTCGTGGTGGTGCTGCGGGGCGCCGTGTCGACTAAGGATCCAAGCCAGATGGTGAAAGAGGTATTGTAGTTGTGGTAATTTAGTTTGCTAGCCGGGAGATGCGCCTGGCTCACAGCTAACTGGTGCTTCGGGGCAGGGGCGTTAGCCACTATAGCCACTCGGTAGCAGCGGTGATCCGGTGCCAAGGTCCAGAGCTTACGGCAAGGATCCGGTGGAGTAGTGTGTTCTAGCCGTGTTTGGGTGGAGTCCGGGTGAACAACTGAGTAGGCCGGGAGGTGGGTCTCAGGGATAGCTTCGGTACTGGGTAACTCAGTGGGTGCTAGCTAGCTGTGAAGATCAGGAGTAATGGTCCAGGGATTACGGCAGGAATCCGGCGTTGAAGTGGAGAGATAGTCCGTTACTGGTAGGCTGGCGAGTATTATCCAAGCTAAAAAAATCTAAAATATTTTAAAAAGGGCTGGTACCTGTGCAGAAGGTAAAGGCCGCTAGCAGTGGCTAACAATGACTAAATAGCTTGTAGCTGGTTAGCTTCTGATGGCTAGGTGGTTCTTGCTATAAGGTCTAAAAATAAAAAATAATAGCGGTTCCATATCACATTGGGTGAGGCAGGTTACCGGAAGGTATAATTGAAATAAAATGGAGAAGAGATTGAAATATATACAAAAAAGACGAAAAAATACAAAAGTACACGAGAGGACGAACAAAACACGTCTGCACTGCTACGCCATCTTGGATCAACTTAGAGAAATAACATATCATGTGGCTTTCCACAAGGTTCGATTTTTGGGTCCCGTAGTGATCAGTTTATATATGTGTTACCCTTGGCAGTGTTATCAGGAAGCACAGCATTGATTTTCACTGTTACGCAGACGATACACAGCATTTCTGTGTCATCAGAGGATTTAGCTCCATGGATAAATTATTAGGTGTGTTCGTGATTTAAACACTTGGATGGCTCACAACTTCCTCCAGCTATATCAAGACAAGATCGAGGTACTTATTGTTGGAGTCAAAGCACAGAGAGAAATCTGGCCGCACATTTATGGGCAATAAAGATAAAACACCAGGTAAAAAGTCTAGGTGTTATTTTAGATTCTGAACTCCATTTTGAATCACATATTAGGAATGTGACCAAAATAGCTTTTTACCACCTGAGGAACATTTCTCTCTCAGGCTGATACAGAGAGACTCATCCATGCTTTTATTAGAAGCAGTCTTGACTACTGTAATGCTCTCCTGTCTGGTCTACCCAAGAAACCATTGGTCAACTGCAGAACATACAGAATGCTGCAGGGTACTGACCAAGACCAGACAGAAACACATTACACCAGTTTAATGGTCTCTGTACTGTAAAACATACAGAATGCTGCAGGGTACTGACCAAGACCAGACAGAGAACACATTTACACCGGTTTAATGGTCTCTGTACTGTAAAACACAGCATGCTGCAGGGTACTGACCAAGACCAGACAGAGAAACACATTACACCAGTTTTAATTGTCTCTGTACTGTAAAACACTACAGAATGCTGCAGGGTACTGACCAAGAAACAGACGGAGAGCACACATTACACAGTTTAATGGTCTCTGTACTGTAAAACATACAGAATGCTGCAGGGTACTGACCAAGACCAGACAGAGAGCACACATTACACCGGTTTTAAGGTCTCTGCACTGGCTGCCTGTGACTTTTAGAATTCATTTTAAGATTCTTCTTTTGGTTTTTAAATCAATCCATGATTGTGCACTACATATCAGACATGCTTTTAAATGATGTACCCAATATGTTCCTCAGGTCCTCTGGCACTGGCCTTATAACTATCCCAAAGCCTAGGACTAAGAGGCATGGAGAGACAGCCTTATAACTATCCCAAAGCCAAGGACCAAGAGGCATGGAGAGACAGCCTTTAGTTGTTATGCCCCCAGCCTCTGGAATAGCCAGAGATCCTGAGGGGTGCCAAGAGGCAGCCTTTAGTTGTTATGCCCCCAGCCTCTGGAATAGTCTGCCAGAGATCCTGAGGGGTGCCAAGAGGCAGCCTTTAGTTGCTATGCAGCCAGCCTCTGGAATAGCCAGAGATCCTGAGGGGGCCGAAACTGTGGACATTTTAAAAATAGATATTTTAAATATTTTTAGCTTTGCTGTTCCTTAGGTTCTTTTTAGTCACTCAGTTATAATTGTTATTATTATTTTTTTTATCCTCTTGTGTTTGTTGTGTAGTAAATATTAACGTTTTTTCCCCCCAATGTTTTTTAAATTCGTTTTTCCCAGTGAAGCACATAGCAATGAATTCCATGTCTGAAATGTGCTGTACTAATAAAACTTTATTTAACCATTCCAAACACAAAAACGGGGAAAATAAACAAAAATCCAAAACACAGCAGAATAGAAAGTGGACAGTACCATGTGGGAGGAGACCTATGGGAGGAAACAATCCTTATTCTAATATACAGTGCATTTGGAAAGTATTCAGACACCTTGCCAAGCCTGTAGCGTCCTACCCAAGAAGACTGGAGGCTGTAATCGCTGCCAAAGGTGCTTCAACAAAGTACCGAGTAAAGGCTCTGAACAATTATGTAAATGTAATATTTCCCCCCACCCCCAAAAAATGTACATTTCCAAAAATGTATAAATCCTGTTTTTGCTTTCTCATTATAGGGTATTGTGTGTAGATTGATGAGGGATAAAAAAACGATTTAATCAATTTTAGAATAAGGCTGTAACATAATAAAATGTGGAACAAGTCAAGGGGTCTGAATACTTTCCGAATGTACTGTAATATATATTTTAGTAATGGTGGACTAAAAGGTCTGTTTGTTTGTGTGTTTGTTGCCAACAGATCTAAACACACCCTGTACTCTGACCTGCAGACTCCAGGTCGTTACGGTCGTGTTATAGTCACCTCTAGGAGAGGCAGCATCCTGGACCCTCTACACACAGACCTGGTACTCAAGGTAACGCTGCGTGTGCGTGTGTGTGTGTGTTGGTCAGAGAATGATATAGCGGCCTATTTTATGTTTGCTTAACACACTCCTCTCTCAGTGTAAAAAAACGCACAGGGCCAGCCAGATGAGCAGCAGTCAGTCAGTCAGCCAGGCCAGGCAGTGTATATACAATCTGAACCAGTCACTCACTCAGTCAGCCAAGCCAAATCAAATCAAATTTTATTGGTCACATACACGTGATTAGCAGATGTTATTGCGGGTGTAGCGAAATGCTTGTGCTTCTAGCTCCGACAGTGCAGTAATATACCCCACTCATCCGCACACTTTCCAGTCGAAGCTCGCATCCACTACAAGACAATGGTGCTTACCTACAGAACAGCAAGTGGAACTGTCCCTCCCTACCTTCAGGCTGTGCTCAAACCCTACACCCCAACCCAAGCACTTCATTCTACCACCTCAGGTCTCTTGGCCCTCTCGCACTACGGGAGGGCAATATTTGCCCAGTCCAAGCTCTTCTCTGTCCTGGCACCCCAATGGTGGAACCAGCCTCCCCCTGAAGCCAGAACAGTGGAGTCCCTGCCCATCTTCCGAAACCATCTGAAACCCTACCTTCAAACAATATCTTAAATAATCCTCCTCCCCTCAACTTAACCATCACTTGACCCCTCCCATCCAGAGGCTGCACTCCTAGTGGCCGGGGACTTTAATGCAGGAAAACTTAAATCAGTTTTACCTTATTTCTATCAGCATGTTAAATGTGCAACCAGAGGGAAAAAAACTTTAGACCACCTGTACTCCACACAGAGACGTGTACAAAGCTCTCCCTCGCCCTCCATTTGGTAAATCTGACCACAATTCTATCCTCCTGATTCCAAGCTAAAATGTAAGCAGGAAGCACCAGCGACTCGGTCTATAAAAGAGTGGTCAGATGAAGCAGATGCTAAACAACAGAGCTGTTTCGATAGCACAGACTGGAATATGTTCCGGGATTCTTCCGATGGCATTGAGGAGTACATCACATCAGTCACTGGCTTTATCAATAAGTGCATCGAGCACGTCGTCCCCACAGTGACCGTACGTGCATACCCCAACCAGAAGCCATGGATAACAGGCAACATTCACACGAAGCTAAAGGGTAGAGCTGCCACTTTCAAGGAGCAGGACTCTAACCCGGAAGCTTATAAGAAATCCCACTCTGCCCTCCGACGAACTGTCAAAGAGGTAAAACGTCAATACAGAACTAAGATCAAAATGTACTACACTGGCTCCAACGCTCGTCGGATGTGGCAGGGCTTGCAAACTATCAGACTACAAAGGGAAGCACAGCCGCGAGAGTTGCCCAGTGACACAAGCCTACCAGACGAGCTATGTAACCTCTATGCTCGCTTCAAGGCAAGTAACACTGAAACATGCATGAGAGCATCAGCTGTTCCGGACGACTGTGTGATCACGCTCTCCGCGGCCGATGTGAGTAAGACCTTAAAACAGGTCAACATTCACAAGGCCGCAGGGCCAGACGGCTTACCGTGGACGTGTACTCCGAGCATGCGCTGACCAACTGGCAAGTGTCTTCACTGACATTTTCAACCTCTCCCTGTCTGAGTCTGTAATGCCAACATGTTCAAGCACAACACAATAGTCCCTGTGCCCAAGAACACGAAGGTAACGACAGCCGGTCATCACATCTGCCCAAGAACACTAAGGTAACCTGCCTAAATGACTACTGACCCGTAGCACTCACATCTGTAGCCATGAAATGATTTGAAAGGCTGGTCATGGCTCATATCCACACCATTATCCCAGAAACCCTAAACCCACTCCAATTTGCATACAGCCCCAACAGATCCACAGATGATGAAATCTGTATTTAACTCCACACTGCCCTTTCACACCTGAACAAAAGGAACACCTATGTGAGAATGCTATTCATTGACTACAGCTCAGTGTTCAACACCATAGTCCCCTCAAAGCTCATCACTAAGCTAAGGACCCTGGGACTAAACACCTCCCTCTGCATCTGGATCCTGGACTTCCTGACAGGCCGACCCCCAGGTGATAAGAGTAGGTAACATGCTGATCCTCAACACGGGGGCCCCTCAGGGGTGCGTGCTCAGTCCCGTCCTGTACTCCCTGTTCATGACTGCACGGCCAGGCACGACTCCAACACCATCATTAATTTTGCCGATGACACAGCAGTGGTAGGTCTGATCACCGACAATGATGAGACGGCCTATAGGGAGGAGGTCAGAAACCTGACCGTGTGGTGCCAGGATAACAGCCTCTCCCTCAACGTGATCAAGACAAAGGAGATGATTGTGGACTACAGGAAAAGGAGGACGGAGCACGCCCCCATTCTCATCTACGAGGCTGTAGTGGAGCAGGTTGAGAGCTTCAAGCTCCTTGGTGTCCACATCACCAACAAACTATCATGGTTTAAACACACCAAGACAGTCATGAAGAGGGCACGACAACGCCTATTCCCCCTCAGGAGACTGAAAAGATTTGGCATGGATCCTCAAATCCTCAAAAAGTTACTACAGAGGGTAGTGGGTACGGCCCAGTACATCACCGGGGCCAAGCTTCCTGCCATCCAGGACCTCTACACCAGGCGGTGTCAGAAGAAGGCCATAAAATTGTCAAAGACTCCAGGCACCCTTGTCATAGACTGTTCCCTCTGCTACCGCACGGCAAGCAGTACCGGAGCGCCAAGTCTTGGTCCAAGAGGCTTCTAAACAGCTTCTACCCCCAACCCATAATTGATTCCTGAACATCTAATCAAATGGCTACCCAGACTATTTGCATTGCCCTCCTCCCCTCTTCTACGCTGCTGCTACTCTGTTATTATCTATGCATAGTCACTTTAACTCTACCTACATGTACATATTACCTCGACACCGGTACCCCCTGTATATATCCCCGCTATTGTTATTTACTGCTGCTCTTTAATTATTTGTTATTCTTATCTCTTACTTTTTTTTAGGTATTTTCTTAAATCTCTATTGTTGGTTAAGGGCTTGTAAGTAAGCATTTCAAGTCAAATCAAATCAAATAGATTTATATAGCCCTTCTTACATCAGCTGATATCTCAAAGTGCTGTACAGAAACCCAGCCTAAAACCCCAACAAGCAAGCAATGCAGGTGTAGAAGCACGGTGGCTAGGAAAAACTCCCTAGAAAGGCCAAAACCTAGGAAGAAACCTAGAGAGGAACCAGGCTATGAGGGTTGGCCAGTCCTCTTCTGGCTGTGCCGGGTAGAGATTATAACAGAACATGGCCAATATGTTCAAATGTTCATAAATGACCAGCATTTTTCAAATAATAATAATCACAGTAGTTGTCGAGGGTGCAACAAGTCAGCACCTCAGGAGTAAATGTCAGTTGGCTTTTCATAGCCAATCATTAAGAGTATCTCTACCGCTCCTGCTGTCTCTAGAGAGTTGAAAACAGCAGGTCTGGGACAGGTASCACGTCCGGTGAACAGGTCAGGGTTCCATAGCCGCAGGCAGAACAGTTGAAACTGGAGCAGCAGCACGGCCAGGTGGACTGGGGACAGCAAGGAGTCATCATGCCAGGTAGTCCTGAGGCATGGTCCTAGGGCTCAGGTCCTCAGAGAGAGAGAAAGAAAGAAATAGAGAAAGAGAGAATTAGAGAGAGCATACTTAAATTCACACAGGACACTGGATAAGACAGGAGAAATACTCCAGATATAACAGACTGACCCTAGCCCCCCGACACATAAACTACTGCAGCATAAATACTGGAGGCTGAGACAAGAGGGGTCAGGGGAGACACTGTAGCCCCATCCGATGATACCCCCGGACAGGGCCAAACAGGCAGGATATAACCCCACCCACTTTGCCAAAGCACAGCCCCCACACCATTAGAGGGATATCTTCAACCACCAACTTACCATCCTGAGACAAGGCCGAGTATAGCCCACAAAGATCTCCGCCACGGCACAACCCAAGGGGGGGTGCCAACTCAGACAGGAAGATCACGTCAGTGACTCAACCCACTCAAGTGACGCACCCCTCCYAGGGACGGCCAGTGACTCAGCCACTGTAAGGTGTTCACCTGTTGTATTTGGCGCATGTGACAAATAAAATTGGATTTGATTTATATCCAGTCAGTAACAACACATTTATTTCCAATATTGTTCAATGTTAGGGTTTAAAGCTCTGTTGTTGAGAGTGAGGTATGGTATGTAATGGGTAGTCTAGTGACCATACACACACACAAGCGCTGGTATATGCAGCATTCCAAGGTGTGTGATAACTCCGCCCACACACTGTGAATGGCATCGCTGTTTCCTAGTAACTGTAACCACGCACATGATCCCTATTGTCTTCTTGCCATGGAAACAGAACAGAATACTTCCTAATCTGTGGATACTTCTCCCAATACAGTGTTTGTATTGTATTATTGGACATATACAAACAGTATAATTATAGGAACATAATTATATACATACGGGTACATATGGTAGTAGGTGGATTATAGTATAGGTGCATACAATGCATTCTGAAAGTATTCAGACCCCTTCCCTTTTTTCACATTTTGTTACATTACAGCCTTGTTATAAAATGTATTAAATCATTTTTTCCCCTCATTAATCTACAAACAATACCCCATAATGACAGTTTTTAAGAAATTTTTGCATGTTTTTTATTTATTTTTATTAACAGAAATACCTTAAGTATTCTGATCCTTTGCTATGAGACTCAAAATTGAGCTCCGGTGCATCCTGATTCCATTGATCATCCTTGAGATGTTTCTACAACTGGTTTGGAGTCCACCAGTGATACATTTAAATGATTGGACATGACTTAGAAAGACACCTAGACAGCTGTCTATACAAGGTCCCACAGTTGACAGTGCACGTCAGAGCAAAAACCAAGCCATGAGGTCGAAGGAATTGTTCGTAGAGCTCCGAGACAGGATTGTGTCGAGGCACAGATCTGGGGAAGGGTACCAAAACATTTTTGCAGCATTGAAGGTCCCCAAGAACACAGTTACCTCCATAATTCTTAAATCAAAGAAGTTTGGAACACCCAAGACTCTTCCTAGAGCTGGCCGCCCAGCCAAACTGAGCAATCAGGGGAGAAGGGCCTTGGTCAGGGAGGTGACCAAGAACCCAATGGTCACTCTGACAGAGCTCCAGAGTTCCTCTATGGCGATGGGAGAACCTTCCAGAAGGACAACCATCTCTGCAGCACTAGACGGTAGCCACTCCTCAGTAAAAGACACATGACAGCCTGCTTGGAGTTTTCCAAAAGGCACCTAAAAGACTTTGACCATGAGAAACAAGATTCTCTGGTCTGATGAAACCAAGATTGAACTCTTTGGCTTGAATGCCAAGTGTCAGGTCTGGAGGAAACCTGTCACCTTCCCTACGTTGAAGCATGGTGGTGGCAGCATCATGCTGTGGGGATGTTTTTCAGCGGCAGGGACTGGGAGACTAGTCAGGAATGAGGGAAAGATGAGATCCTCGATGAAAACCTGCCCCAGAACGCTCGGGACCTCAGAAGGGGGTGAAGGTTCACCTTCCAACAGGACAACGACCCTAAGCACACAGCCAAGACAATGCAGAAGTGGCTTTGGGACAAGTCTCTGAATGTCCTTGAGTGGCCCAGCCAGAGCCCGGACTTGAACCTGATCGAACATCTCTGGAGAGATCTGAAAAAAGCTGTGCTGTGATGCTCCCCATCCAACCTGACAGAGTTTGAGAGGATCTGCAGAGAAGAATGGGAGAAATCCCCAAAATACAGGTGTGCCAAGCTTGTAGCGTCATACCAAATAAGACTTGAGGCTGTAATCGCTGCCAAAGGTGCTTCAACAAAGTACTGAATAAAGGGTCTGAATACTAATGTAAATGTGATATTTCAGTTTTAATAAAGGTGCACATGTTTCTAGAAACCTGTTTTTGCTTTGTCATTATGGGGTATTGTGATGTCATTATGGGGTATTGTGTGTAGATTAATGATGGGGGGAAAAAACGATTTAATCAATTTTAGAGTAATGCTGTGACATAACAAAATATGGAAAAAGTCAAGGGGTCTGAATACTCCGATTGCACTGTATGTTATATGCATACAGGTACTTCCATGTTCCAAAATAACAGCCTTGTTTCTGTGTAAAGGCAGTGATATCGCTACTGCTTGAATGGATTGGTAAAGAAACACAGAAATAAAGAATTCTCTCTCTCTTCAGCTCCATCGTGCTGTCGTTCAGCTCCAGGTTCCAGTGTTGGGGTTCAACTACTCTTTCTCCCACCTCTGTCTTCTCGACGACAAGAATACCTGCATCATCGATGACATCATCCGATTCCTGGAGGACAGCCAATCAGCTCGCTTCGCTAACCGTTCTTCCCTTCCTCTGCGCTACCCAATCACACGTCTGGCTGACGGGCGGAT
Source organism: Salvelinus sp. IW2-2015 (assembly GCF_002910315.2). Classification (NCBI taxonomy): domain Eukaryota; kingdom Metazoa; phylum Chordata; class Actinopteri; order Salmoniformes; family Salmonidae; genus Salvelinus; species Salvelinus sp. IW2-2015. The sequence goes on along the minus strand of NW_019944789.1, from coordinate 28,149 downwards.
GGCCTACATTGGTCACCAGTTAGGAGGGGTGTGTACTGTGTATTTTCATTGGTCACTTGTTAGGATGAGTGTGTACTGTGTATTTTCATTGGTCACCTGTTAGGATGAGTGTGTACTCGTGTTAATTTCAATTGGTCCCTGTTAGGATGCGTGGCTGTGAGCGGTCGCTTCTCTTTGTCCATCCTGGTTTCAACACCTGGGTGTTAGCGCGAATTGGTTTGCTTATGTTGGTAACTGTGTACTTTCATACTATGTGTACCGCGTGTCTGTGGACTGAAGTGTGTTTCTGTGTTCAATATTATAATTGATGGTCGCTCATGTTAAGCTGGGAATTTTAAGGAGGGGTGTGTGTACGCTGCGCGTGTATATCCTGTTCTTCATTCGGGTACTTCTTGGTTTTTTACTTATGTTGGGTGCTGTTTGTGGAGCACATGGGGGGGCGGTTTGTCTGTGTATTGCGGGATGTGTGGATATGTGGTGTGGGGTTATGGCTTAATCGTGAGAATGCACTTTGATTTCTTTAGCAGTCTATAAGTGGGGGGGATTGGCGATTCATCTGTGCAGGGAGTGTTGCATCTCTTGTGTGATACTGTTGACGCCTGTGATTCATCTAAATTATAAGAGGTCTAGACGGTTTTAGGCCTGGATGGTGCATTGTACATGATCCACCAGTGTACGTCCATGTTCATTTGGTCATTGGACAGTGTGTGGTTTTTGTTATGCTAAAGCTTTGCTTGTGTGTGTGTGGTTCGTGGGGTGAATGGTGTGTGTGTGTAGTGTGTACGTGGTGCGTTTGTTGTGTTGGCGTGTTTGTAATGCGTGTGTTTGTGTGTGTGGGCGTTGGTTTGTGTGTGTGACGTTGTTGTGTGTGTGTGTAGTGGGCTGGTTGTGTGTAATGGGCGTGGTGGGGTTGTGTGTGTGGCGTGCGTGCGCAGGGTTGTGGTGTGTGTGTGTGTGGTGTGTGTGTGTGTAGTGCGTTCGCGTGCGTGGGGGGGTGGTTGGTGTGTGTGTGTACGTACGTGCTGTTGGGGTTTTGTTTGTAGATGGGTGTAGGTGCGTGCAGTGGGGGTTGTGGTGTGTGTTATCTGTACTTTGTTGTGTATTTTACGTGCGTGGGTTCTGTGTGTTTGTGCAAGAGGCACAGGTCGAGGAGAGGAGAGAGAGTTCCTCTCCGCAGATTCGGAATAATGGTTGAATTTCTGATGGAACCATCGGAATGTTTGTGGTAATGTTTGTTGTCGGAACTGTGCCGCAAATTGAACACAATAGCGGATGAATAAGCATGAAGGGGCCATCAGTCGCATACTGTTACACACACCCATGGCATTCTTAGGCTGTTAAACGCGCACGTGTGGTACTGTGTATTTGTACTGTTACATTTCATTTCGGGCCACACTGGTTACAGTCAGCCGCACACACTGTTTACAGACGCACTGATAAACGCACACGCTTTACACACACAACACACAGTTACGCACCACAGTTACACACACGAATGTCTAGTTTTACACAAGTTTTAATAGCTCTAAGGCACACAGTTACACACCCCCACAGTCACACACACACAGTTAAACACACACCCAACGTCACACAGTTACCTCCATAAGTTACGATACCACAACATGATTTGGTGTCGGTAGATTGCCAATCCGCTACCGCCATGAAGGAGTATTGACAGTATAAGCGTAAGTGGTCATAGATTCATCAAGAGGATGGCAAGTAAATGAGGGCCAATGTGGAGGTTGAGAGATTGTGGGCTTATGTTTGGGTGTGGTTACTGTCACTCTGTCTTGCTTTGTTATTGGTCTCTGTACTTTCTGGTCGTCATTTGGTATCTGTCACTTGGTGGTCACCTCATCTGGTCTCTCTGTATGCTGGTTCCTCCTGTCCTTGTGGTCTCCTGTCCTCTGGTCTATCTGTCATTCTGGTCCTCACTCTGGTCCGTGTCCCTGTTTCTGTGTTCCTCCTGTCTCTGTGGTCTCCTGTCCTTTCTGTGGTCCTCCTCTGTATTACTTCTGTGGTCCGTCCTGTACTCTGGTGGTTCCCTCCCCTGTATTGTGGTCCTCTGTCACTTGTGTCCCTCCTGTCACTGCGGTGTGGTTCCTCCCTGTCTTCTGGTCCCTCCTGTCATCTCTGGTCACTCTGTTTCCATCTGGTCCGCTCCTCTCATTAGCAGTATGAGTGATGGACGTTAGGCTCTGAGCAAGGGAAGGGGGGGGATATGGCGCATTTGTGTATGTGAGGAAGCAGCTGGAGAGCAGGCAGGGGAGCACTCGGTTGAGAGAAGAATCTGATGTTCCGTCAGGAGGAATAGGGTCAGATGGAATCTCTCGTTTTTAGAGTTCTCTGTGGCTGTATTGATGTCTAGTGTGAGCAATGTATGTTCTACTGGCTTCTCTCCTCACTTTCTTCTCATTGCATGTTCCTATCTCCATGGGTTTTATCTAGCGGTTCCCTTTCCATCTTAGGTCATCAGTTCTTGCCTGATCACATTCTTGTTTATTCGCTGGGCTGCTCTGAGAACCACAATAAGCCAGTTAACTCGTTCTGAAAATCATAAAAGTGGGCGTGTGTGTAGTGGTGGGAGAATTATGTACTTCCCATGGGGTAGGTCTTGGCTTTGGGTGAAAGCGAGTCGGCGTTGGGGCTTTTGCTGTGGAAGAAAGACCAAAATAATTCTGTTCTACTACCAACACAACGGGACATTGAGAAAGTTTGTTAGTGCGTGAGCCGCCCTTGTTTTATGCATTAGCTGTTTTGGGTTTCAGGCCCATCCGGGTGGTGGTGTATGTGGTGTATTTTTTTGTCTGTAGTCAGGGGGCTGAATAAGGGATGCATTTCGCGCTGCATGGGGGCAATTTTGTTCTGAATGACCTGGAGCAGAGGTGGGTGACTCTTTGTGTACGAGAACGACACAGCAGGATGGGACATAGTAAGGTTAATATTAATTTGATTTTTATTTATTATTCGCTCCAATTACAGTACAAAACGAATGACTCAGGACTAAAGGTTCTTTCAGGGATTTTGGAGGGATTTTAATGTGTATTACTGTTTGCATGACTGTTATATTCGTGGTAGCTTTTACAGAGCTCACGCTTTAAACAAAAGTTAGCTAGCTTTCAGATGAAAGTCTTAGTTATCAGATTTTCAGACACACAGGGTCGCATTGAGAGAATTTCCAATTTCTTTCACGATACGGAAAAATCTAAACAAGATGTTGTGGGTGATTTTCACAGAGTGAAGGCTGCCATATAGCCTTAGGTTTATCGGGGGGTTACCCAGTGTTGTGGCTGATTCTACGTGATTTTTCGAACTTTCCTCTATTTTCCCGTCTTTTCTCCGGCATCTTATTTTCCAGCTTCCTCGTCCGCCTATTTTCCGCTCTTTTCTCGTCTCAGTCCTATTTCCCCGTCCTATTCTCTATATTGGGTTTGCTCTTTGCTCTCGGTCCTCATCATTTTGCTAGCCCGTTCCTTTTTAATCTAAATTTGCGGTTCCACTGTCTCTCTCCACTCCCTATTTTCTCTTCCTCTCTCTCTCTATTTCCTCTCTTCTTCTTTCTTCGCCTGGTTTTCCCCTTCTTCTCTCTATCTTCCCTCTCTCTTCATCATATTTTCACCCACCTCTACTCATCTCTCTTATTACTCATAATATTTCGCCTCTATCTAATTTTCCCTCTCTTTTCCCCTCTCGTTACTATTTTTGTCACCCTTCTGCTCTTATCTTTTATAGTTTTTTTGTCCTACTTTTTTTTCTCTGTCCCTCTATTTTCTCTTGGCTCTTTCCTTTTTTAGTATCTACTCTTTCGGATTCTGTCGGCGATCTGTCTATCTTTCTCTGTTTCGCTCTCTCTCCTCTCTTCTCGTACTCTCTCTCTGATCTTTACGTCTCTCCCCTCTCGTTCTCTCGCCTCGTCTTTTATCTCTTCTTATATCTTCTCTTCTTTCTCCTTCTCTTCTCTTGTCCTCTTTAAGGTGGGCATGGTGTACAGTATCTCTTTTATCGGTCTTCTCTCTCTTGCTTCTCTTCTCTCTCTCTTCTCCCGTGTGCATTTCATCTATTCTATTTGTTTTTCTTTATACTACCTATTTCCTCCCCTTCTACCTATTTTCTTTTTCATTTCCTTCTCTCTCTCTCTATTTTTCTCCGTCTCTTTCGCTTTCTTTTTCATCTACATTTACCCCTATTTTTTACCTATACTTTCTTCTTCTTCTCTACCTATTTTTCCTTCGTCTCTGCCTCTCTCCTCGTCGTTGGGGCAATCACATCGAGGCACTTAGGAGTGGTGTGTGGTCTACTTAATTTATTAATCTCGTTGTATTTTCATTGTTTCCCCACCTGAGTTTCTGGGGCGGGAGTTTGGGGTACTGTGTTAATTTTCCATTGTGGTCACAGCTAGGAAGCCTATGGAGTGTGTGTACTTGTGTATTTCCATAATTGGTTTATTCCCACACAGTTAAGGGGGTGTGTTTTGTTATTTTCAAATCTGGTCTACATACTCCCTGTTTAGGATGACAGGGAGGGGGTGTGTTACTGTGTGTATTGTTCAATTGGTCACTGTTAGGGAGGGGGTGTACTGTGTATTTTTTCTTCATTGGTCACCTGTTAGGAGGTGTGGTCCTGTGTATTTTCATTGGTCACCTTCTGTTAGGGAGGGGTTGTGTTACTGTGTATTCATTGGTCACAGTCAGGGGTGTTTAGGGGGGAGGGGTGTGTACTGGTGTATTTTCATTGGGTATCACCCTTGGGTTTATTACGGACCTTGTTTAGGAGGGTGTTGTGATTGCGTTCTGATTTGAGACTAGAGTGCACACAATTCTTGGCAATTTCCACAAGTTCCCAGGTTTTCTCAAATCCAAGTTGGAAAGATTTCCAAAATCAAGAGGGAAAGAGCAGGACATAAGATTGCAGATGAAGGGACATGAGCAGTGAAATAGTTTCCAGAATAAGAAGGGGAATGAGCAGGAAATAAGATTTCCAGAATCAGAAGGGAATGAGCAGGAAATAAGATTTCCAGAATCAGAAGGGAATGAGCAGGAAGTAAGTCCTCCAACCAGGATTTCTGGACAACCTGAGGGGTATAGAGATACTCAGGGTTTTCTAAAGCTAACCAGCTTCAGTTAACTTCACACTCCATCCAAGTACTCGAACGGTGGATATTGCTCGTCCTCCTGCCTCTAACTCTAGCAGGCTTGTAACTTTGCGTTCATGTCACACATGGCTAGTCGACCGCTCTTCATTGAGACTATGCTGAAACATCAATCCATGGGTGAGTCAGTGCCACATTTTAATTTGTGCCGAAATTCAAAATGAAAGAAAATGATCTTGCAAATTCAGCAGGTTATGGAGTGAAATAGACTTTTAGAAGTGCTTTAATTGTATTACTTGTCGTTATCTTAGGATTGCATTGATAAGCATACCAATCACTTCTGTCTGTAGAACAGCTTGTTGCGTTGTGGCCATAGACATATAATCCATAGAAGGGTTTTGGAACCTCTAAACCTGAGAATTTAACTGTTAAACTCATGGGTACACTAGCAATAGCTGCCAGTCCTGACTTGAATGGGAACTGCTATCCTATGTCTATGGTTGGTTACGGCTGTTAGTTTGCCTTTAACAAATGTGAAAATATAATTGCGAGAAAAACATACTGTTTGGAAAGCAAATGTTGTCCTTACTAAATGTGTCATGTGATACATATTTTAATGACTTTTTTTACACACAAAAAAAAAATTTGATTAATAAAATATTGAATAAGTAGTCTACCTCGAATGAAAGGGACGATGACACAATCTTTGCAAGAGGAAGGGAATCTAATTTCATTGGTCCTCAACTCGTGGCTCAGACACTTAATTCAGGATAAATGGAGTTAGCTCTGAGTTACCCTGCACCCGAGCAGGATAGTTCTGAAGGACTTGTTGCCATAGAAATGTACCTGGCTCTCTCCTCAGTTACCTCGCTAACTCCTCAAACCTGTTTCGTAGGATATCCCTTTTTGGGAAAGTTATGTGAATTTTGCAACCTTTCTTTAAACGCAGCCTTTCTTCTGCTAACAACCCTTTACTGGCCCTTATTACCGCCCTCAGGTGACCTTTCCCTACTTTAGGGTCAGGGTTAGGGTTAGCTAACCCTGACCCTTATTACCGCCCTCAGGTGACCTTTCCCCCTTCTTTAGGGTCAGGGTTAGGGTTAGCTAACCCTGACCCTTATTACCGCCCTCAGGTGACCTTTCCCTTCTTTAGACGCAGCCTTTCTTCTTTTCCAGGTGCAGGCGTGGGGGGCGGGGCCTGCAGTACAGGGCCCAGGGGGTGTGTCTGGTCGAGGCCAAGGAGTCCGGAGCGCTAGAGCTCTGCAGCTGACCTACTACCTGCAGGCTCGCGGCGCCCTGACGGACAGGGTGGCTAGCCAATGGGAGCAGGCGTTCTGTGGCGAGCTGGGCCGGTTTGGGGCGGGACACCCTGAACTGAGCTTATACCCCTTCACTTCATCCTCTCTAAGGTGTGTGTGTGCATATGTGAGTGTGTGTGTGTCTCTTTCCTCTCTCTACCCCTCTAACTCAGCCCTCTCTCCCCCCAGGACAGACTTCCAGGCGTCGTCAGTGCTGGCTCGGCGCCCCCTGCTGGCCAGTGTATGTGTGTGTTTGGTGTTAGCCGTGGGCTGTTGTTCGATGAGGGACTGTGTGAGAGCTAAACCCTGGCTAGGGCTTTTGGCTCTGCTGTCTATCGCCCTCTCTGGTCTCACTGCTGCTGGCATCCTTAACCTGACTGGAACCACTTACAACTCAACCTACCTGGGGGTACCATTCATACTGCTGGGTGAGTTATGACTACCTATCTACCTGGGGGTACCATTCATACTGCTGGGTGAGTTATAACCTTCTATCTACCTGGGGGTACCATTCATACTGCTTGGGTGAAGTGGGTATCAAGCTACCTAATTACCTGGGTACCATATTACATTACTGGTAGGGGATGAGTTTACCTCACATTCTACCTGGGGGTACCATTCATACTGCTGGGTGAGTATAGATAATCCTATCTACCTGGGGGTACCATTCATACTGCTGGTGAGTTATGACTACCTACTCCTGGGGGTACCATTCATATGCTGTGTGAGTTATAACTCCTATCTACCTGGGGGTACCATTCATACTGCTGGGTGAGTTATAACCTCCTATCTACCTGGGGGGTACCATTCATACTGTGGATTTGGTTATTTTTTTATGAACTACCTACCTACCTGGGGGTTACCATTCATACTGCTGTGATAGAGTATAACCTCTATCTACCTGGGGGTACCAATTCATACATGCTGGTGAGTTATAAAACTCCTATCTACGCTGGGGGTACATCATTCTGCTGTGGGTTATGACTACCTACCTACCTGGGGTACCATTCATACTGCTGGGTGAGTAATATACCTCCTATATCTACCTGGGGGTACACATTCATACTGCTGGTGAGTTATAATCTCCTATCTACGTGGGGGTACCAATTACTACGGTGGTGAGTTATAACCTTCCTATCTAAGTGGGGGTACCATTAATACTGCTGGGTGAGTTATAACCTCCTATTACTAACGGGGGTAACATTCATACTGCTGGGTGAGTTATAACTCCTATCTACTGGGGTACACATTATACTGTGCTGGTGAGTTTTAACCTCCTATCTACGTGGGGGTACCAATATCATACTTGCGGGGTGAGTATAACAACTCCTATCTACGTGGGGGTACCATTCATACTGCTGGGTGAGTTATAACCTCCTATCTACCTGGGGGTACCATTCATACTGCTGGGTGAGTTATAACCTTCCTACTACCTGGGGGTACCATTCATACTGCTGGGTGAGTTATAACCTCCTATCTACGTGGGGGTACCATTCAATACTGCTGGGTGTGTATAACCTCCTATCTACCTGGGAGGTTAATCACTGCTGGGTGAGTTATAACCTCCTATCTACCTGGGGGTACCATTCATACTGCTGGGTGAGTTATAACCTCCTATCTACCTGGGGGTACCATTCATCGTACTCCACCACTCCAACTGCTCTTAAATGCTAGTAAAACTAAATGCTCTTCAAACGATCGCTGCCCACACCTGCCCGCCCGCCCGTCCAGCATCACTACTCTGGACGGCTCTGACTTAGAATACGTGGACAACTACAAATACCTAGGTGTCTGGTTAGACTGTAAACTCTCCCTCCAGACTCACATTAAGCATCTCCAATCCAAAATGAAATCTCGAATCGGCTTCCTATTTCGCAACAAAGCCTCCTTCACTCACGCTGCCAAACACACCCTCGTAAAACTGACCATCCTACCGATCCTCAACTTCGGCGATGTCATTTACAAAATAGCCTCCAACACCCTACTCAACAAACTGGATGCAGTCTATTACAGTGTCATCCGTTTTGTCACCATATACTACCCAGCGCTGCGACCTGTATGCAAACCCACTGGCTCCAGGTCATCTATAAGTCTTTGCTAGGTAAAGCTCTGCCTTATCTCAGCTCACTGGTCACCATAGCAACACCCACCCCTAGCGCGCGCTCCAGCAGGTATATTTCACTGGTCATCCCCAAAGCCAACACCTCCTTTGGTTGCCTGTTTGGCAGTTTTTCCTTCCAGTTCTCTGCTGCCAATAACTGGAATGAATTGCAAAAATCACTGAAGCTGGAGACTTATATCTCCCTCACTAACTTTAAACATCAGCTGTCAGAGCAGTTTACCGATCACTGCACCTGTACATAGCCCATCTGTAAATAGCCCACCCAACTACCTCATCCCCATATTGTTATTTATTTTTGCTCTTTTGCACCCCAGTATCTCTACTTGCACATCATCATCCGCACATCTATCACTCCAGTGTTAATGCTAAATTGTAATTATTTCACCACTATGGCCTATTTATTGCCTTACCTCCCTAATCTTACTTCATTTGCACACACTGTATATAGATTTTTCTATTGTGTTATTGACTGTACGTTTGTTTATTCCTTGTGTAACTCTGTGTTGATGTTTGTGTCACACTGCTTTGCTTTATCTTGGCCAGGTCGCAGTTGTAAATGAGAACTTGTTCTCAACTGGTCTACCTGGTTAAATAAAGGTGAAATAAATATATATATAGTGCTGGTTGAGTTATAACTACCTACCTACCTGGGAGTACTCTCTCTCTCTATATATATATATATCTCCTCATCTCTCTCTATCAGAACTCAGGATAAGACCCAGATGCAGACAGCTAGAGTAACAGATGTATATTGACCCAAACAGTGGGCAGGCAAAAGAAATGTCAAAGGCAGGCAGAGGTCCGTAATCCAGGGCAGAGTCAATAAGGTATAGAACAGCAGGCAGGCTGGGTGTCAGGACAGGCAGAGGTTTGTAGACTGGTCAGAGTCAGTGAGATACAGAATGGCAGGCAGGCTCAGAGTCAGGGCAGGCAGAATGGTCAGAACCAAGGAAACTAGGAAACAGAACTTGAGAAAGCAGGGAGATGGGAAAACGAGCTGGTAGGACCTGACAAGACAAGACGAACTGGCAACAGAGAACACAGGTATAAATACACAGGGGATAATGAGGAAGATGGGCGACACCTGGAGGGGGGTGGAGACAAGCACAAGGACAGGTGAAACAGATCAGGGTGTGACACTCTCTCTCTCTCTCCTCATCTCTCTCTCTCTCTCTTCTTCTCTTTTTTCTCTTATCTTTCTTAATCCTATTATTTTTCTTCTTCCTATTTCTCTCTCCTCATCTCTCATCTCTCCTTATATCTCTCTCTCCTCTCTATCCTCTATCTTATTTTTTTTACGATTTCTTTCCCAGAACCCACTTATAGCTGACTTGTGTGCTATGTATTTACTCTCTCTTGTTTCTCTTTCTCTGTCTCTCATTTTCTCTTCATCGTAATGTGCCTCTGTTTATTTTCAAGTCCATGCACTAGTCTCTAGAATCACATGACACCTAATCATCATGAAGCATGTGGCCTTGGTAATATGTGTGGTGTTGTGCGCTGCGGTTGTCCATGTCTCAAACAATTAGACGGTATTCTGATAAATCTATAGAAGAGAGCATGAGAGATGTTAGTTTTTGCTAACCCTATGAATCTCTGGTGTAGACGATGGAAGCTTCCATCGTCTACACAGCTGAAGCAATCCCCCAAAAGAACACTTCCATGATACTCCTTTACAAATAAAACAGATCTAGAGAGAAGGGAGAGAGGAGATCGATTTAGACATTACAGTGATCTAAGTCTCCAGGCAGATCTACTTCCCCCTACTCTCGCCTTTTCGCTACTCTCTCTCCCTTGCTCCCGCTGTCTCTCTGAATTTGTTCCAAAGTGACAGTATGTGTGTGCATACATTTTCATATGTGTGGCTCAGTGGGAATCAATCCACAATATTGTCTTTCCAAGCGGCATTGGCTAACCAAATGAGCCACACAGGATAATGTCTGATAGGATGGTCAAAGGCAGGATAATGTTGATAGATGGTCAGAGACAGGATAATGTACTGATAGGATGTCAGAGACAGGATAATGTCTAGATAGGATCGGTCAGAGACAGGGATAATTTCTGATTAGATGGTCAGAGACAGGGATGTGATGTCTGATACGTCACCTAGATTTGTAGTAGTAAAAAGCATTATCATAATCTACACACCACACACACACACACACAACACACACACACACACACACACACACCACACACACACACACACAACACACACCACACAACAACACCCACACACCCAGCAAGAAAATAGATTATCTCCAGCTTCACAGGAGGAGGGGGTCAGTGTCACTGATGAGTCACAGGTGGCCATGGCAACCACGAGAGGTGAAAGCCATCTGCACCCCCTCCCCCAGCACACACACACAGTAGCAGTGCGTGGGTAAAATCACTGGGGAAGCCAAGCCAGGATAAAAGCCATATGTGACCGACAGGCTCGATTCGGGTCTCATGTAGGAACATTTCAAATGGTGTTTTTTACATTGTATAACAGTAGAGACTCAGAGCTACAAAATGGTTTATCATACTCTACAGTTGAGGAGCAATGGGAATGTAATTCTGCTTTGAAAGTTGATCAACTTCTTACCCCACTTTTGAGAGAATGACACCTTGAATATTTGGTACACCTTCTGGAGAGCTCTTCTTTGTCTACACCCATTCAGCATTGTTCACACCCTCTTAAGAGCCACTCATCTCTTTAAGGATTCACATGTGAGGCCATGTACTAAACAGAGTAAGGTAGTGTAGTAAACAACCAAAGATTTCAAGACTAAAAGTGGGGAAAGTAGTAGAAAAAATACCCTCTATCTAGTCCTTGGCCTATATCCTAATCTGTCTTTGGTGCATGTCATTTTCTTCTTCACATACCGTCTCTGGTAAACACACACTATATCAAATGAAATCAATGTTTATTTGTCACATGCACAGGATACAGAAGGTGTAAACGGTACAGTACATTGGTTACTTGCATATTTGCATAGTAGCAATAGTAAGTGTCCAGATAAATATTGTATAAATATTTTGTAATTATTAGGTGACTCTTTCCCGACACACTTGTCTAAATTGATGGCTATAACCACGCTGCAGCCACATCTAGCTATTGTCTAGACATCTACACATGTTCATGAAATACAATAGATGGCCGTAATCAGCCCCAGACACACCTGGCCGAGTTCCCAAGTTGGAATTCCGAGTTGAATGACAGTTAAAACGATTATTCCTAGTTGGAGCGTTTTTTTCAGAGTTCCCAGTTGTCTTGAACGCATCAATAATCCCAACCTATATACTACTAGCAATACAAACTGATTGTAATAGCTAGTCACCATGCTTGAATCTGCAGGTAGCTAAAGCTAACCAACTAGGTAAAATGTTAGCTAGCTAGGCAACATTAGGCTATAATTCTGCAGTTTGATTGGAAATATGCGGAGGGATTCGAAAAGAAAACACACAGAAGGCTGTTGTGTAAAACACATTTTAAAACTAAGGGCAGCCATGGCATCCGTGACAGAGAGGGAGAAGCGTACATTCATGTATATGTGTAAGAGAGTCTAGCTCGCTACATTTTCAGATATTATACGTTTCTAATATTGTCAGAAAGTCGTTTGCAAATGGATTTCTGAGATACAAACAATATTAACTACACAGATCATACACGTAATGTTAGCTAGCGAGCCAGCCAGCTAACGTTAGATAGCTAGCTAAAAGTACGCTTTAACTTTCAATTTAAAATACTTTCTGACGGAATTAGAAACGTATAATATCTGAATGTAGCTAGCTCTCTTACCCACATACATGGATGCATGCTTCTCCCTCTCTCCCATGGTTGCCTTTAGTTTGAAGATGTGATCCGGAGACAGGTGTTTTATACAACGGCCTTCTGTGTGTTCTCTTTTCGACTCCCTCTGCATATTTGCAATCAAACTGCAGAATTGTCTCCATCTCCTTAGCTATCATACTCTGCTTCCACCAGGCATTCCACTGATTTCTAAACTCGGTGTCACGTGGGCTCCATCTCTGGCCTCTAGGTCACCAGGTTACTCGTTATGGCGCACACCTGTCACCCTCGTTACGCGCATCTGCGCATAATGACACTCACCTGGACTCCATCACCTCCTTGATTACTTGCCCTTTATATGTCACTCCCTTTGTTTCCTCCCCCAGGCGTTATTGTTTCAGTTTCATGTCTGTGCGTTGTTCGTGTTTCTTGTTTTGTATTATGTTTTTATGTATTTATTAAATGATTCACTCCCTGAACTTGCTTCCCGACTCCCAGCACACACGTGACACTCGGTCAACTGCTTCCCGACTCCCAGCACACACATGACACTCGGTCAACTGCTTCCCGACTCCCAGCACACACATTACACTCGGTCAACTGCTTCCCGACTCCCAGCACACACATGACACTCGATCAACTGCTTCCGTGACAAGAATGTTGATCGCCGTTTCAGAAGACTCTACCATGTCTGGTTCTATGAAAAATGTTTTTACCTAAATCAGGGATTTCCTCATCGTCTGATTCATTTTCAGAGTCAGCGAGAGTCAGCATGGCACAATCGGTGCTCCAGAAAGTGGAGCGCATTAGCAACACTTTTGCAGTTCTTCGTGATTTCTTTCAAAAAAGACATCATGTTATATTGTCTACACAAATTGAGCAGCTCATGTTATAGACAGAAGCATGTTTCATGGCAGACCAAGCCGAACTTATCTCTCGGCATGTCCAGCCCATCCATTTTCTCAGCCAATCATGGCTAGCGGGAAGGTTCCTGACTTTTTCCGTGGCTAAACCAACTAGGCTCGTAATTGTATAATTGTATTCATATTTACACATGGCATACGAGTTTGTTATTAAGGCACATGAAAGTTTATATGTTCCTGAAGGCATTTTGATAAAAAATAAATGTTTACGTTCAAATGGCTCTCCTGTGACGCACGACATACGCCTAGTTTCCTGAAACGAGTCACATATTAAAACAATGTGTTGTGATAATTGTGTTGTTTGCTCAATAAGCTGTTAGCTCATATGCCTTGGGACCGTGATACTTTTTGTAATTTAGTGTATGTGGACACCTGCTCGTCAAACATCTCACTCCAAAATCATGGGCATTAATATGGAGTTGGTCTCCCCTTTGCTGCTATAACAGCCTCCACTCTTCCGGGAAGGCTTTCCACTAGATGTTGGAACATTGCTGCGGGGACTTGCCTCCATTCAGCCACAAGAGCATTAGTGAGGTCGGGCACTGATGTTGGGCGATTAGGCCTGGCTCGCAGTCGGCGCTCCTATTCATTCCAAAGGTGTTCGATGGGGTTGAGGTCAAGACTCTGTGCAGGCCAGTCAAGTTCTTCCACACCGACCTTGACAAACCATTTCTGTATCGACCTCAATTTGTGCACATTGTCATGATGAAACAGGAAAGGGCCTTCCCCAAACTGTTGCCAAAAAAGTTGGAAGCACAGAATCATCTACAATGTCATTGTATGCTGTAGCAGTAAGATTTCCCTTCACTGGAACTAGGGGGCCCGAACCATGAACCGAACCATGAAAAACAGCCCCAGACCATTATTCTTCCTCCACCAAACGTTACAGTTGGCACTATGCAGCTGGGCAGGTAGCGTTCTCCTGGCAACCAAGATTTGTCCGTCGGACTGCCAGATGGTGAAGTGTGATTAATCATTCCAGAGAACGCGTTTCCACTGATCCAGAGTCCAACGGTGGCGAGCTTTATACCACTCCAGCCGTCGCTTGGCGTTGCGCATGGTGATCTTTGACTTGTGTGTGGTTGTTCGGTCATGGAAACTCTTTTTATGAAGCTCCCAACGAACCGTTTGTGTGCTGACGTTGCTTCCAGAGGCAGTTTGGATCTCGTTAGTGAGTGTTGCAACCGAGGACAGACGATTATTACACGCTACGCATTTCAGTACTTGTTCAGCAGTCTTATGGCTTGGGGGTAGAAGCTGTTGAGGAGCCTTTTGGTCCTAGACTTGGCGCTCCGATACCGCTTGCCGTGCAGTAGCAGAGAAAATAGTATATAACATGGGTGACTGGAGTCTCTGACAATTTTCTAGGCTTACCTCTGACATCGCCTATTATATAGGTCCTGGATGGCAGGAAGCTTTGGCCCCAGTGATGTACTGGGCCATTCACACTACCCTCTGTAGTGGCTTACGGTCAGATGCCGAGCAGTTGCCATACCAGGCGGTGATGCAACCGGTCAGGATGCTCTCGATGGTGCAGCTGTACAACCTTTTGAGAATCTGGGGACCCATGCCAAATATTTTCAGTCTCCTGAGGGGGAAAAGGTTTTGTTGTCCTGGCACCACACTGACAGTTCTCTGACCTCCTCCCTATAGGCTGTCTCATTGTTGTTGGTGATCTGGCCTACCACTGTTGTGTCGTCAGCAAACTTAATGATGGTGTTGGAGTCGTGTTTGGCCACGCAGTCGTGGGTGAACAGGGAGTACAGGAGGGGACTAAGTACACACCCCTAAGGGGCCCCAGAGTTAAGGATCAGCATGGCAGACGTGTTGTTGCCTATTCTTACCACCTGGGGGCGGCCCGTCAGGAAGTCCAGAATCCAGTTGCAGAGGGAGGTGTTCTGTCCCAGAGTCGTTATAGAGATTGCGTCATCTGTGGATCTGTTGGGGCGGTATGCACATTGGAGTGGGTCTAGGGTGTCCGGGAGGATGCTGTTGATGTGAGCCATGACCAGCCTTTCAAAGCACTTCATGGCTCCCGACGTGAGTGCCACGGGGTGGTAATCATTTAGGCAGGTTACCTTCGCTTCCTTGGGCATAGGGACTATGGTGGTCTGCTTGAAACATGTAGGTATTACAGACTCAGTCAGGGAGAGGTTGAAAATGTCAGTGAAGACACTTGACAGTTGGTCCGCGTATGCTTTGAGTACACGTCCTTGTAATCCGTCTGGCCGAGCGGCTTTGTGAATGTTGACCTGTTTAAAGGTTTTGTTCACATCGGCTACCAAGAGCGTTATCACACAGTCATCCAGAACAGCTGGTGCTCTCGTGCATGCTCCAGTGTTGCTTGCCTCGAAGCGAGCATAAAGGGCATTTAGCTCGTCTGGTAGGCTCGCGTCACTGGGCAGCTCGCGTCTGGGTTTCCCTTTGTAATCCATAATAGTTTTCAAGCCCTGCCACATCCGACGAGCGTCAGAGCCGGTGTAGTAGGTTTCAATCTTAATCCTGTTTTGAGACTTTACTTGTTTGATGGTTTGTCTGAGGGCATAGCGGGATTTCTTATAAGCATCCGGATTAGTCTCCCGCTCCTTGAAAGCGGGAGCTCTACCCTTTAGCTCGATGTGGATGTTGCATGTAATCCATGGCTTCTGCTTGGGATATGTGCATACAGTCACTGGGGGGACGACGTCATCGATGCACTTATTGATGAAGCCGGTGACTGAGGTGGTGTATTCCTCAATGCCATTGGATGAATCCCGGAACATATTCCAGTCTGTGCTAGCAAAACAGTCCTGTAGTGTAGCATCCGCTTCATCTGACCACTTCCGTATTGAGCGAGTCACTGGTACTTCCTGATTTAGTTTTGCTTGTAATCAGGAATCAGGAGGACAGAATTATGGTCAGATTTGCGAAATGGAGGGCAGGGGAGAGCTTTGTATGCATCTCTGTGTGTGGAGTATAGGTGGTCTAGGATTTTTCTCTCCCCTGGTTGCATGCTGGTAAAGATTTGGTAAAACTGATTTAAGTTTGCCTGCATTAAAGTCCCCGGCCACTAGGAGCGCCGCTTCTGGGTGAGAAGTTTCTTCTTTGCTTAATCAAACATTGTGATATTGTTGCATGGTGGTATTGGCAGCAGCTAATGGGGATGCCTAATAAATACAAATACCTGGCTAAAATGCTCGCTCGCTAGGCTAACTTCCTTTCATGGGAAACGTCGAGCCAGCTAGCTAACATTAGCCTACTACATCTAGCTACATATTGAACTTCCATCCTCTCATAGCAGGTACACAATTTTTATTAATGGTTGGATCATATTCGCCGTTATAATCATTGGCCAGTACGGAGAATTAAGGAAAACCACGAGTCCAAATCCATAGCTCCACCCATTACCAATTTAGGAAAGGGACTGTTTTAGCTAGCTAGACACCGTAGGACAACAATACGAGATGCAACAATCCACGTTTTTTCTGTCAATGACGTTTTGCTTTTGATGTGATCTGATTGGTGTGAAGCCAAATCCCAACTGCCAAATCCCAAAAGGACAATTCACAGTTAAACTCACTCAGTTTAGCTCAACACTGATTCGCTATTCTTTTAGTTTTTAAAAAATGATGTAGGCCAAATGCTCGCTGGCTTGTCTTGCTATTGAATTCAATGCTACAGGTGGCAACAATGTCATACTCTTTTTGACCAGACAGCATCAGATACATGGGCTACACTTTCTGAAAGAGAGGAGCGCTGTTTTGCTCGCTCGGATGCTTTATACAGTGACATACAATCAGCCTCTTGCGAATTGAAGGAAAATTTAGAATTGCAGAGAGACGAAAGATACACGTTAAAAAGGAAATGTTAAATACATTTTCTTTTTATTTGCTAACATTTTTGGCGAAGTCTGGCTTTCCTTGGCATCCAGGAATACACAAACACTGCAAACACACAAAACATATTTATCTCTATGTGTGTGTCTGTCTCCAGGTCACGGACTGTTTGGCACATTCGAGATGCTATCGTCATGGAGAAGGACACGTGAGGACCAACATGTTAAGGAGCGTGTAGCTAGCGTATTCTCTGATGTCATGCTGCGTTACTCAGGAGCTACACTGCTACATCAGGTCAGTCTGTGTATGTTTGTCTTTGTCTAGCCATGCTGTGACACTCTAAAGCCTTGAAGTCAATCTGGGTTGGGCTGGCCTTGGTGGTCTAGCTGGCCTTGGTGGTCTAGCTGGCCTTGGGTTCTAGCTGGCCTTGGGTTCTAGATGGCCTTGGGTTCTAGATGGCCTTGGGGTTCTAGATGGCCTTGGGGTCTAGATGGCCTTGGTGGGCTGGCCTTGGGTTCTAGATTGCCTTGGGGTCTAGATGGCCTTGGTGGGCTGGCCTTGGGGTTCTAGATGGCCTTGGGGTTCTAGCATGGCCTGGGTGGCTGCCTTGGTCTAGGATGGCTTGTGGGTCTTAGATGGCCTTGGGGTCTAAGATGGCCTTGGGGTTCTAGCGATTGGCCTTGGGTTCTAGATGCTTGGTCTAGATGGCCTTGTGGTAGTGCCGCTATGGGGGTCTAGATGCCTTTGGTGGTCTAGATGGCCTTGGGGTCTAGATGTGCCTGATGGTTCTAGATGGGCCTTTGTGGCTACGGCCTTGGGGTCTAGATGGCCTGGGGTCTAGATGGCCTTGGGGTCTTAGATGGCCTTGGGTTCTAGATGCCTTGTGGGCTGGCTGGCCTTGTGGTCTAGATGGCCTTCGGGTCTAGATTCTGTGGTTCTAGATGGGCTTGGGGTTCTAGATGGCCTTAGGGTCTTAGATGGCTTGGGGTCTATGATTGTCTTGGGGTCTAGATGGCTTTTGGGTCTAGAGGGTCTTGGTGTCTTAGATGGCCTTGGGGTCTAGATGGCCTTGGGGTTCTAGATGGCCTTGTGGGTCTAGCTGGCCTTTGGTGGTCTAGATGGCCTTGGGGTCTAGATGGCCTTGGGTTCTAGATGGCTTGGGTATCTAATGGCCTTCAGGTTCTAGATGGCTTTGGGGTCTAGAGGGTCTTGGTGTTCTAGATGGCCTTGGGGTTCTAGATGGCCTTGGGGTTCTAGATGGCCTTGTGTGTCTAGATGGCCTTGATGGTCTGGCTCAAATTGCGTTTAGAAATGATGTCATGTTAATAGGTAGACATTACTGTGCAGCTTAACTAACTAATTAGCTTCACTAATGTTGCTCGCTGTAACTAATGTTACCCCCATCCTCCTGCCGTTGCCAACTAGCCAAATGTTTAGCTTGCTGGTTAGCTAGCTAGAACTGGACCGTTGAGTGCTGAAGCGCGTAGCTCATAGAAATTGTCTGTCCTCGGTTGCAGCACTCACTACCAAGTTCCAAACTGCCTCTGATGTAAAGATCGCCGGGATTGAACTCTTGAGCAGTTGAAACGCTTCTTTGGAGTGATGAATTATGCTTCACCATCTGGCAGTGCGATGGACAAATCTGGGTTTGTTTCACCTGATGCCAGGAGAACTGTACCTGCCCCAATGCATATTGCCAACTGTAAAGTATTGTGGAGGAGGAATAATGGTCTGTGGCTGCTTTTCATGGTTCGGGCTAGGCCCCTTAGTTCCAGTGAAGGGAAATCTTAACGCTACAGCATTCTAGACGATTATGTGCTTCCAACTTAGTGGCAACAGTTTGGGGAAGGCCCTTTCCTGTTTCATGACAATGTCCCCGTGCACAAAGCAAGGTCCATACAGAAACGGTTTGTCGAGATCGGTGTGGAAGAACTTCACTGGCCTGCACAGAGCCCTGACCTCAACCCCATCAAACACCTGTGCATGAACATGCACCTGTGGAACGGTCGTTAAGACATTAACAGCTTACAGACGGTGGGCAATTAAGGTCACAGTTATGAAAACTTAGGACACTAAAGAGGCCTTTCTACTGACTCTGAAAAACACCAAAAGACAGATGCCTAGGGCCCCTGCTCATCTGTGTGAATGTGCCTTAGGCATGCTGCAAGGAGGCATGAGGACTGCAGACCAGGGCAATAAATTGCTATGTCCGTACTGTGAGACACCTAAGACAGCGCTATAGGGAGACAGGACGGACAGCTGATTGTCCTCATAGTGGCAGACCACGGTAACAACACCTGCACAGGATCGGTACATCCGAACATCACACCTGCGGGACAGGTACAGGATGGCAACAACAACTGCCTGAGTTACACCAGGAACGCACAATCCCTCCATCAGTGCTCAGACTGTCCGCAATAGGCTGAGAGAGGCTGGACTGAGGGCTTGTAGGCCTGTTGTAAGGCAGATCCTCACCAGACATCAGCAGTAACAACGTCGCCTATGGGCACAAACCCACCGTCGCTGGACCAGACAGGACTGGAAAAAAGTGCTCTTCACTGACGAGTCACGGTTTTGTCTCACCGGGGGTGATGGTCGGATTCGCGTTTATCGTTGAAGGAATGAGCATTACACCGAGGCCAGTACTCTGGAGCGGGATCGATTTGGAGGTGGAGGGTTCGTCGTGGTCTGGGGAGGTGTGTCACGGCATCATCGGACTGAGCTTGTTGTCATTGCAGGCAATCTCAACGCTGTGACTACAGGGAAAACATCCTCCTCCCTCATGTGGTACCCTTCCTGCAGGCTCATCCTGACACCAGACGAACCAGACGAACACCAGACAAACAAATATTTTTAACATCCACAAAAAGTGTCACAGCAAAATCTTATACACTATTTTTTCGCCCAGCTTTTGGAACTTTGGCTTTCCTGGACATTGCCACTATATTGTTATCACTGCATCCAATGGGTACAGATACAGCTTTAGAACAAAGTTCTACAGTATTAGTAAAAATGTGATCAATACACGTGGATGATCTTGTTCCTGTAGTGTTTGAAAAACACCCTGGTAAATTGATTAATAACCTGAACCAGATTACAGGCACTGGTTACAGTGAGAAGCTTTCTCTTGAGTGGACAGGTTGATGAAAACCAGTCAATATCCAGGTCCTCAAGAAAGTAGACCTCTCTGTTTACATCACATACACTATCAAGCATTTCACACACATTATTTAGATACTGACTGTTAGCACTTGATGGCCTATAGCAACAACCCAAAAGAAAAGGTTTTAGATGTGCCAAGTGAACCTGCAACCAGAACACTTCAATAACACTTGACATTTTCAGCCCTTTCCTGGGTAGCTTATCAGAGATATACAGTTGAAGTCTGAAGTTTACATACACTTAGGTTGGAGTCAATAAAACTCGTCAACCACTCCATACATTTCTTGTTAACAAACCATAGTTTTGGCAAGTTGTTAAGGACATCTAATTTGTGCATGACACAAGTAATTTTTTCTACAATTGTTTACAGACAGATTATTTCACTTATAATTCAMTGTATCACAATTCCAGTGGGTCAGAAGTTTACATACACTAAGTTGACTGTGCCTTTAAACAGCTTGGAAAATTCCAGAAAATGATGTCATAGCTTTAGAAGCTTCTGATAGGCTGACCTCATTTGAGTCAATTGGAGGTGTACCTGTGGATATATTTCAAGGCCTACCTTTAAACTCAGTGCCTCTTTGCTTGACATCATGGGTAAATCAAAAGATATCAGCCAAGACCTCAGAAAAATAATTGTAGATCTTCACAAGTCTGGTTCATCCTTGGGAGCAATTTCTAAACGCCTTGTAGGTACCACGTTCATCTGTACAAACAATAGTATAAACACCATGGAACCACGCAGCCATCATACTGCTCAGGAAGGAGATGCATTCTGTCTCCTAGAGATGAACGTACTTTGGTGCGAAAAGTGAAAATCAATCCCAGAACAACAGCAAAGGACCTTGTGATGTTGGAGGAAACAGGTACTAAAGTATCTATATCCACAGTAAAACTAGTCCTATATCGACATAACCTGAAAGGCCGCTCAGCAAGGAAGAAGCCACTGCTCCAAAACCGCCATTAAAAAGCCAGACTACGGTTTGCAACTGCACATGGGGAGAAAGATCGTACTTTTTGGAGAAATGTCCTCTGGTCTGATGAAACAAAAAAAGGGGGATGGTTGCAAGCTGAAGAACACCATCCCAACCGTGAAGCACGGGGGTGGCAGCATCATGTTGTGGGGGTGCTTTGCTGCAGGAGGCACTGGTGCACTTCACAAAATAGATGGCATCATGAGGCTGGAAAATGATGTGCATATATTGAGGCAACATCTCAAGACATCAGTCAGGAAGTTAAAGCTTGGTCGCAAATTGGTCTTCCAAATGGACAATGACCCCAAGCATACTTCCAAAGTTGTGGCAAAAAGGCTTAAGGACAACAAAGTCAAGGTATTGGAGTGGCCATCACAAAGCCTTGACCTCAATCCCATAGATGTCAGGTGGAATGGGCCAAAATTCATCCAACTTATTGTGGGAGGCTTGTGGAAGGAGGGAGGCTTGTGGAAGGCTACCCAAAACGTTTGACCCAAGTTAAACAATTTAAAGGCAATGCTACCAAATACTAATTGACTGTATGTATACTTCTGACCCAGTGGGAATGTGATTAAATAAATAAAAGCTAAAATGAACCATTCTCTCTACTTTTATTCTGACATTTCACATTCTTATAATAAAGTGGTGATCCTAACTGTCAGGAATTGTGAAAAACTGAGTTTAAATGTATTTGGCTAAGGTTTATGTAAACTTCCGACTTCAACTGTACATAATATGGAAACGAGCAAACAAAGCACGAGAAAAAAATCTACATTTTACATCTATTAATCCGTTGGTGTGTGTTGAAGCTACGAACCCATAGTCTCATCTCTTCCAGGCTTTTGGGAGGGAGCAGGGACAATGAGCTTGTCATAGCAGATGTAAGCAAAGTCCCTATGCGCTCTGGCAGCTTTCCTCTTCTGGCGCACAACTTCAGGGTAGTCCTCATTGAGGAAGATATACGTTCCTCTCAAGTTCTTGGCTTTTTCCAGAACAGCTACCTTGTCAGGTCGTCCATTCTTTTTTTAGTTGACTCGACCAGTATTTTGACAAAACACTTTAAGCTATTTTCTTGTTTTAATAACTGCGTGTAGAACTATTTTTGTTTGTTTAAAAGATCCCTCACCTGTGATAGACACCCCTGTCCTTAACGGTACTTCCGCCGGCTTTGGTCTTTGTCATGGTAGCAACGTAGGTTACACTGTTACTCCTCGCAGTTCGAGACAGTTCAGGTCACAGGGAAGTTTGAAAACAACAACCACAAACTGCAGGGATCTATACAGCCACAGGCCCGGGACAATCCACTGTCCCGGCCACAATGGCTAACTGTGTCGCGGGCTGCGTTCAAGCCCTCAAGAAAACCCTGCTAGGCTAGCTGCTACGCCAAACGGTTCCTCAGACCCGGCCATGGTAGGCAGGATCACTGGATAGATGGTAGAGGTCCCAGCAACTGATGCCAACCGCGTCGCGGGATCCAAACTCAAGAGGTAGCGAGCTAGTAACCAAACTTTTTCAATAGACTTTAAAAACTTTCCAAAACAACAAACCGAGCTCTCCCTTGTTCGGTGTGTGGTGGAAATTCAACACCAGGGACACCTGAAGTCAATATTAAACAAATCACTCTCTATTATCAGTTAACTGGAGAGGTTATAACAAACTCTGCACACTCAGTACAGGTCAGAAGTTCCTCCAGGGCGGTCCCTTAAGTTATCTTATATTCTGTTTACACAGACAAGCTATATTTGCTTGATTTACATTATTAATTATTCATCATTAACATTGGTTCCTGCATGACTGACCAATACCTCACAAGGCTTCTTCTCTCCAAGCTGAGACCTTGAAACTGAGATACCCCTTTTGGTTCCTAGACCAATGTTCTTGGCGTACTGCCAAATTGCTTATAGAGTGATTGTGAGGATTCCTCCCATGCGCAATCAATCAGTCACTTGCATGAACCCAGCCAAATTGGTTGTTAGAAAAGCAGCATTTATGCTAAACATATGATCTGTGTACAATCTGATACAGACAGACATTTTCCCTCACACACTTTCAGCAGGAAGTGAACAGCGATGACAGAAACGGGGAGGCTTTCGCAGAAGAAGGGAGACATACTTTTGGTCATGTTGTGTAGGTAGCTAGCTTTCAATAATGTAATGAATATGACCCGACTAGCTAAAACACCTGCTAGCTAATGTTAGCTCGCTAGCATTTGAGGGCTGATAACCAAACAACATGACTGACTCTGTTCTCATGAAATTAGTGTAGTGCAAAAATAAATGAAGGATCCAGCTTTGGTGATAATTCCTGTCCTATCTGGCTACTGCGGTGCTGCTTGTCCATGTGCTAGCTAATCTCAACAAACTCAGGCAAGCTAACAGGAACAAACCCAGACGTGTCAGCATTCAGCAGTGATCAGCTGGTGGTTGCATACAGTAGTAACAGCGTCACCAGCCCAAATCTAATCAGGCTAGCTCCAGTTGTGAAACTTGTCTGCGCTGGCCCGGGTTTCCTCCGACCCAGGGAATTTGGCCCTGACTTAAAGTGCCAATGGAAACGGTGTGTGTGTGTTCCCAGGTGTCTCTGGGTCTGGCTGCGTCTCCTCTGACCAACCTGGAGGCTGTCCGGCTGTTCTGTCGCTGCGCTGCATTGGGCGTAACCGTTGGTTACCTTTACACCTTGTCCTTCTACGCCACCTGTCTGGTTGCCACAGGTTACCTGGAGACAGGGTACAGACACGGGTGTTTCTGCCGCCGTGTCCCCAAGAAGGGAGCGCTGGACACCAAGCCACGCTGGTACCGCTGTCTCATGTACACACGCTACCAGGATGAGACACACTCACAAACTCACTCACACACACCCAACTCTACACACACACACACACCTAATGCTGCGCACGCCTACACACATACAGAAAATCCTGCACACACACACGCTCACACACACACTCCCAACACTACACACACACATGATCATACACCTAACACTACACACGCTCACACACACACTCCCAACACTACACACATACATGCTCACACACACATTCCAAATACACACACCCCAACCACCATCTCTGAACTGCGACCCCAGGACTCACACTTGTTGCTAGGCTGCGTGCAGCGTTGCTATGGAGACTGGATCACCAACACCTATGTGAAGCCCTTCATGGTTCTGCTCTACCTCGTATACATCTCCTTTGGCCTGATGGGCTTCCTACAGGTAACACACACACACACACACACACACACACACACTACTGACTCTACTGACTTTACTGACTCTACTAACTACTAACTATGCTGACTTCTAACTCTATTGACTACTAACTCTACTGACTCTACTAACTCTACTGACTCTACTAACTCTACTGACTACTAACTAATAACTCTACTGATGCTACTAACTCTACTGACTACTTACTAATAACTCTACTGACTCTACTAACTCTACTGACTACTAACTAATAACTCTACTGACTACTAACTCTAAATAAACTATACTGAACTTCTACTAACTCTACTGACTACTAACTCTAATAACTCTACTGACTAACTATACTAACTATTACTATCTCTACTGACTTTCTACTAAAACTTACTCTACTGACTCTACTGACTACTCTACTGACGACTAACTAAATAACTCTACTGACTGCTACTAACTCTCTAACTAACTCTACTGACTCTACTGAATCTACTAACTGACTACACTATGCTGACTTCTAACTCTATTGACTACTAACTCTTACTGACTCTACTAACTCTACTGACTACTAACTCTACTAACTCTACTGACTCTACTGAGCTCTACTCACTAACTAACTATGGCTGATTTCTAACTCTATTGAACTACTAACTCCTACTGACTCTATAACTCTACTGAGCTACTAAATAATAACTACTACTGAACTCTACTAACTCTACTGACTACTTACTAATACACTCTACTGACTCTACTAAACTCTACTGACTTAACTAACTCAATGAACTCTACTGACTACTTACTAATAACTCTACTGACTCTACTAACTATACTGACTCTACTAACTCTACTGACGACTAACTAATAACTCTAACTGACTCTACTAACCCTCACTGACGACTACTATAACTCTACTGACTCTACTAAACTCTACTACACTCTACTGACTCATACTAACTCTACTGACTAACTTTTAACTAACTCTACTGAATCTACTAACTCTACTGACGACTAACTATACTCTACTGACTCTACTAACTCTACTAACTCTATGACTCTACTAACTCTAGCTGACTACTTACTAATAACTCTACTGACGACTAATAATAACTCTACCTGACTCTACTAACTCACTCTGACTCTACTAACTCTACTGACGACTAACATAATAACTCTACTGACTACCTTACTAATAACTCTACTGACTACTAACTATGCTGACTTCTAACTCTATTCTAACTCTACTGAACTCTACTAACTCTACTGACTACTAGATCTACTGACTTACTTACTATACTCTACTGACTACTAACTATGCTGACTTCTAACTCTATTGACTACCAACTCTACTGACCACTGACTCTACTAACTCTACTGACTACTAACTCCACTGAACTACTAACTCTACTGAATTACTAACTCTACTAACTCTACTGACTACTAACGCTACTGACTACTAACTAATAACTCTACTGACTACTTACTAATAACTCTTACTGACTCTACTAACTCTACTGACTCTAACTAACTCACTACTGACGACAACTAATAAACTCTATCTGACTCCTACACTCTAACTCGACGACTAACTAATAACCTCTAACTGACCTCTAACATAACTCTACTGACTCTACTGAACTCTACTAACTACTAACTATGCTGACTTCTAACTCTATTTGACTACTAACTCTACTGACTCTAACTAACTACTACTCATGATTAACTAACTCTACTATCTCTACTGACTACTAACTTGACTACTACTCTACTAACACTACTTAATAACTCTACTGGACTCTAAGACTATACTAACTCTACTTGACTACTATACTCTACTGACTCTACTAACTCTACTACTGACTACAACTCAATAACTCTAACTGACTCTACTTAACTCTACTGAAATACTTAATAATAACTTACTGACTCTACTAACTTTCTACTGCGCGACTACTACTAAAACTCTACTGACTACTTACTAATAACTCTACTGAACTCCTACTAACTCTACTGACTCGTGACTAAATCTACTGACGACTAACTAATAACTCTACCTGACTCTACTAACTCTACTGACTATAACTCTAATAACTTATACTGACTCTACTAACTCTACTGACTACAACTAATAACTCTACTGACATCTTACTAATAACTCTAACTGACTCTACTAACTCTACTGGACTCTACTAACTCTCACTGACGACTAACCTAATAACTCTACTGACTCTACTAACTCTACTGACTACTAACTCTAATAACTATACTGACTCTACTAACTCTCTGACTCACTAACTCATAACTCTACTGACTACGTTACTAATAACTCTACTGACTTCTACTACTACTACTGACTCTACTACACTCTACTGACTACTAACTAATAACTCTACTGATCTACTAACTCTACTGCGACTAACTAATAACTCTATACTGACTCTACTAAACATCCTAACTGAACTCATACTGACTCTACTAACTACTAACTATGCTGACTTCTAACTCTATTGACTACTAACTCTACTGACTCTACTAACTCTACTGACTACTAACTCTACTAACTCTACTGACTCTACTAACTACTACTATGCTGATTCTAACTCTATTGACTACTAACTCTACTGACTCTACTACTCTACTGACTACTAACTAATAACTCTACTGACTCTAACTTAACTCTTACTGACTACTTACTAATAACTCTACTGATCTACTAACTCTACTGAATACTAACTAAATAACTCTACTGACTACTTACTAATAACTTCTACTGTACCTCTACTAACTCTACTGACTCTTACTAAACTCTACTGACGACTAACTAATAACTTACTGACTCTACTAACTCTTATGACTCTACTAACTCTACTAGACTACTATACTAATCTCACTGACCTAACTAACTCTAACTCTACTAACTTCTCTGACTCACTAACTCTACTGACGACTAAACTATAACTCTACTGACTATTACTAAAACTCTTACTGACACTATAACTACTGACTTCTACTCTACTAACTCTACTGACTCTACTAACTCTACTGACTAATAACTCTACTGACTACTTACTAATACTCTACTGCTACTAACTATGGCTGACTTCTAACCTCTATTGACTACCAACTCTACTGACCACTGACTCTAACTAACTCTACTGACTACTAACTCCACTGACTATTTTTCTCTTACTGATTACTAACTCTACTAACTCTACTGACTATAACTCTACTGACTACTAACTAATAACTTACTGACTACTTACTAATAACTCTACTGACTCTACTAACTCTACTGACTTCTACTAACTCTACTGACGACTTACTAATAACTCTACTGACTCTAACTAACTCTAACTGACGACTAACTAAAACTCTACTGACTCTACTAACTTCTACTGAATCTACTGATCTTACTAACTAACTAATCTATGCTGACTTCTAACTCTATTGACTACTAACTCTACTGACTCTACTAAACTCTTACTGACTACTAACTCTACTAACTCTACTGACTCTACTGACTCTACTAACTACTAACGTACTGACTGACTTCTAACTCTATTGACTACTAACTCTACTGACTCTCTACTAACTCTACTGACTACTAACTAATAACTCTGACTGACTCTAGCTAACTCTACTGAACTACTTACTATAACTCTACTGACTCTACTAACTCTAAACTGACTACTAACTAATAACTCTACTGACTACTTACTAATACTCTACTGACTCTACTAACACTACTACTGACTCTACTAAACCTCTACTGACGACTACTAAATTAACTCTA
>NW_019944788.1:67589-69038 GCF_002910315.2 Salvelinus sp. IW2-2015 | reverse complement strand
AGAGACTGACCAGAGAGACTGACCAGAGAGACTGACCAGAGAGACTGACCAGGATACATACAAGTGACATTAGAGAGACTCACCGTGGTCTGGTAAGGGAAGCTCCCACTCCAGAGTCTCTCCTCTCTCTGGTCCCTGTAGACTCCATGTCAGTCAGGGAGACCCCGTCTCTCTCCCCCTCACTGGGCATGGTCCTCCCCTCTCCATCCCCCTCACTGGGTGTGGTCCTCCCCTCTCCCTCTCCCTCCCCCTCATCCTCACCCCTCTTTCCCTCCCCTGCCTCCCCCTCCTCCCCCACGCCACCCTCCGGCAGCACGCTGCGACTCCAGTGGTCTACGATCTGCTGCAGGCCGCTGATGTGACTGATGATGTCATCCAGGTGGGGGAACAGGTGATCGCCTCGGTCCAGATCCAGCAGGTCACCTGTGGACGCGTACAGGTGAGACCCGGGGACGTTGTCATACACACTCACCCTGCTGCCCCGCGGAGCTCCAGGACAGGGAGGCTTCTTGGACAGAGCCGTACCCGTCCAGGGGGAGCCTTTGCTGGGGTGGAGTGGGGAGGGAGAGGGGGTCTGGTGCTGGTGGTTGGTGGCTGTGGCTAGACTCTCTATAGACAAGGCTTTGGGGAAGGTGCCTGGTTTGTGGTTCTTGGGGATGTGGACCAGCAGGTCCTCATAGGAGCGGAAGTGGTTCCTGCTGAACGGGCTCTGTTGTGCTTCAGTCCTCCGAACATGGGGGGCGCCAGAGAGCAGCTCCATGTCTTCCAGGTACATACTTCCTCTTTTTGGCTTGGAGACAGACTCCCTCACACAGGGGCGCATGGAGCTCACACCGCTCGTCACCGATTGGCCCTTGCTGCCGTTGCCGAGAGCGATACGGGACGAGTTGTCGTCTGATTGGTGGGGAGGATGAGGACTGTCCTCTGATTGATTGATGGGAACACAGTGGAGTGTCTGTAACGCCTGGGGCTCCTCCCCATGTAGGACCGGCCCACTGATGACGAGCGGCGCCCGTCCACTTCCTGACTTCCTCTTGGAGGACGGTCCCCAGGTACGCATCATCTCCATGCGACGCAGGAACGCCTTTGCCGGACTCCGCCCACCCTGGCCGTGACGGCTGCTTTTGATTGGTAGAGAGTTGTAGTGGGACAGGTCTCCTGGGGGCTGGAAATAAAAAATACATCAATAAAAATCATTTATTTGATCTATTTTGTGCTTTTCAAAACTCCTAAAGTCACTTCACATAAAACACATCAGCAATATCAATAAAAAAAGCTTTAAAAAACTATAAAATAACACATTAAAATAAAACATTAAATTAACACAATAAGATAACACATTAAAATACAACATTCAATTAACACAATAAAATAACACATTAAAATAACACATTAAAATAAAACATTAAATTAACACAATAAAATAACACATTAAAATAAAACATTAAA
>NW_019944788.1:61067-67564 GCF_002910315.2 Salvelinus sp. IW2-2015 | reverse complement strand
CTAGTGTGGATTTGTTTGTCTGCCCATAGGGTCCTCCTATATCCTACTATAGTAGTACATACTACTGTTAAGACCAGGGCTATAGGGCTGCCTATTCCTATGTAAGTACATACTGTTAATGGGCCGTAGGGTCCTATTCTATGTAGTATCTACTGTTGCAGGGCCTATGGCTCCTATTCCCTAATGTAAGTCAGCTCTGAGAGACCATAGGCTCCCTATTCCTATGTAGTATCTACTAGTTGACCAGGGCATAGGGATCTATTCCTATGTACGGTACACTGTCATGTTGACAGTGGTATAGGGCACCCTATTCCTCCTATGTAGTAACTACTGTTGACAGAGGCCTATGGTTTCCCTATTCCCTATGTAGTACACTACTGTGATGACCAGGGTACCAAGGCGTGTGGAGCTCCCTATTGCCTAATGTAGTCACGTTACTGTTTGGACCAGGGCCATAGAGCTCCTATTCTATGTGTAACACTACTTGTTGGACAGGGCCCATAGGCTCCTATTCCCTATTGTAGTACACTATGTTGACCAGGGCATAAGGGCCCCTATTCCTATTGTAGTAGACTAGTAGTTGACAGGGTATAGGCTCCTATTCGTAATGTAGTACTATGTTTTGACCAGGGTATAGCACATATTACTATTGTACATTGTTGACCAGGGCCATAGCGGCTCCTATTCCTATGTAAAGTACACTACTTTTTTGACAAGGCTATAGGGCTCCCTATCTCCTATGTAGTACACTGTTGACAGGTCCATAGGGCTCCCTATTCCTATTGTAGTACAGCACTAACTGTTGAAGTGGGCTATATTGGGGCGCTATGAGCAAAACTATTCCCTTGTATGTATATGTTGACCAGGGCATAGGGCTCCTATTGCCCTATGTAGTACTAACTACTGTTGCAGGGGCTATAGGAGCTATGGTCGATACCTCCCCTCTGTCTATGTGTATGACGTCGGTGAGCGATCGCTTTGTCATGCGGACTCGTGGGCAAGCAATTCGGTTGAAAACGCTACTTGTGGATATTGTGAAGTGCAGGATGTATGTGGCCTGAAGGTCTCCGCACGCTAGGGCTGCCTAATTCCCTATGTGTAGTACACTACTATGTTGATCAGTGCGGAGAAGTCAGAAAGAATTCCGCGTAGCTAAGTGCCAATGGAGAGGTTAAACGAGATTTCGGTAAGGTGGATAACATTGTGAAGCCGTGGTTGGATGATGAGGGCTTTATTTACGACAGTGACATGGTCACAGATTGGTTTGCGCAGTAATCTTAAGTGGATTGCTCTTGAGAGAGGGATTATTCGCTAGATGACGAAATAGCAGGGCGTCGAGGAGCATTCAAGGGCAGGAGCGGGCGGAGGCCCGCCAAATACAGAAGCGAGTGCCCTACGTGTAGCACCCGCTGGACTACTGGCAGGGTGAGGGGGTTAAGACCGGTTCGCCTAGGTCTAGGTAATCCCGGATTCAGTTACGTGTCGCCCGTCAATATTGGGCGCGCCGTTGTAGCCTTCTTATCGCCAGGCCATTAGCTGTTGGCGGGGCAGGGGGATGTCTTCTACGTAGAGTACGGGTTAACGGCAAATAGGCTAATTGAGCCTAATGTAATGGTTAATTTGAACACGAGAAATAGGCAGCAATAGGCCTGCGTGTTCAGGACAGGAGTTGTGACTGGACGGTCTAAACTGAGGAGGCGTTGTTGCGGCAGCTACCACTGAATTGTGGAACATGAGTCCACACACCGGTTGAATCAACGTTGTTTCCACGTCATTAACCTATGAGGTCCCGTGTGGCTTAGTTGATAGAGCATGGCACTTGCAATGCCAGGGTTGTGGGTTCGATACCCACAGGGGACCAGTATTAATGAAAATGTATGACTTTACTACTGTAATTCGCTCTGGATAAGAGCGTCTGCTAAATGACAAAAATGTAAATGTCTATTAATCTGGGCACGCTTATAAGAAATGTCTGACAAACCATCAAACAGGCAAAGCATCAATACAGGACTAAGATTGAATCCTACTACACTGGCTCTGACGCTCGTCGGATGTGGCAGACTCTTTCTGATTGGCTACCCGGACTATTTGCATTGACCCCCCGTTTGTACACTGCTGCTACTTGCTGTTTATTATCTGTGCATAGTCACTTTACCTCTACTTACATGTACATATTATATCAATTACCTCAACTAACCTGAACACATTGACTCTGTACCGGTAACTCTTGTATACAGTGCATTGTGAAAGTATTCAGACCTGTTGATCTTTCCCACATTTTGTTACATTACAGACTTATTCTAAAATGGATTCAATTGTTAGTTTTTCCTCATTAATCTACACACAATACCCCATAATGACAAAGCAAATACCAGGTTTAAATGTGTTTTTAGTAATGAATTAAAAATTAACTAAAATATTACATTTACATAAGTATTCAGACACTTTATTCAGTACTTTGTTGAAACACCTTTTGGCAGAGATTACAGCCTCAAGTCTTCTTGGGTAGGACGCTACAAGCTTGGCAAACATGTATTTGGGGAGTTTCTCCCATTCTTCTCTGCAGATCCTCTCAAGTTCTGTCAGGTTGGATGGGGAATGTCGATGCACAACTATTTTCAGGTCTCTCCAGAGATGTTCGATCGGGTTCAAGTCCGGCTGGGCCACTCAAGAACATTCAGAGACTTGTCCCTGAAGCCACTCCTGCGCTGTCTTGGCTGTGTGCTTAGGGTCATTGTGCTGTTGAAAGGTGAACCTTCGCAGCAGTCTGAGGTCCTGAGCACTCTTGAGCAGGTTTTCATCAAGTACCTCTCTGTACTTTGCTCCGTTCATCATTCCCTCGATCCTGACTAGTCTCCCAGTCCCTGCTGCTGAAAAACATCCCCACAGCATGATGCTGTCACCACCATGATTCACCGTAGGGATGGTGCCAGGTTTCCTTCAGACGTGGCGCTCGGCATTCAGGCCAAAGAGTTCAATATTGATTATATCAGACCAGAGAATCTTGTTTCTCATGGTCTGAGAGCCTATAGGTGACTTTTGGCAAACTCCAAATGGAAGGTCATGTGCCTTTTACTGAGGAGTGGCTTCCGTCTGGTCACTCTACCACAAAGGCCTAATTGGTGGAGTGCTGCAGAGATGGTTGTCCTTTTGGAAGGTTCTCCCATCTCCACAAAGGAACTGTGGAYCTCTGTCAGAGTGACCATCAGATTCTTGGTCACCTCCCTGACCAAGGCCCTTCTCCCCCGATTGCGGAGTTTGGCCGGGCGGCCAGCTCTCGGAAGAGTCTTGGTGGTTCCAAACTTCTTCCATTTAAGAATGATGGTGGCCACTGTGTTCTTGGGGACCTTCAATGCTGCAGACATTTTTTGGTACCCTTCCCCAGATCTCTGCCTCGACACAATCCTGTCTCGGAGCTCTACGGACAATTCCTTCGACCTCATCGCTTGGTTTTTGCTCTGACATGCACTGTCAACAGTGGGACCTTATATAGACCGGTGTGTGCCTTCCACAAATCATTGTCCAATCCAATGTAATTGTACAACAGTGGGACTCCAAATCATAGTGGTAGAATAATCCTCAAGCGATGGATCAGTGGACAACAGATGCAGCTGAGCTCAATTTGCGAGTTCTCATCGCAAAGGTCTGATACTTATGTAAATAAGGTTTTTCGGTTGTTTAGCTGAATATACATCTTTCAAAATCATTTCTAAAACAAAACCTGTTGTTGCTTTGTCATCATATTGAGTGCTATTGTGTGTACTATTTGCGTTATCGCAAATCGAACCCACAGCCAACTGCTGATCGGTTATTCCACTGAGACCGCAGTGATGCCAGAGCCGAGCCAATGTCAGCTCTACCATCCACACCACTTGACAGATCACTTCCATGAGAAGCACTAACAGAGCACTTCCAGGAAGCCAGAACAGAGAATCTTCCAGAAGCTAACAGAGAACTTCCAGGAAGCCGAAACACGAGAACTCTCCAGACAAGCCGAGACCAGAGAACTTCCAGAAAAGCCAAACAGAAGCACTTCCAGGAAAGCCAACAGAGCACTTCCAGGAAAGCAGAACAGAGAACTTCCAGGGACAGAACATGAACTCCAGAGAAGCCACGACTTCCAGGAAGCCGAACAGCAGAACTTCCATGGAAGCCAACAGCCAGCACTTTCCAGGAGCCGAACAGAGACTTCCAGGAAGCAGAACAGAGAACTTCCAGAAAGGACAAGCAAGAACAGACAATGAGAACTTCCAGGAATGCCAAACAGAGCACTTACTGGACGCAGAACTCCGAGGTAACAGCAAGAACTTCCAGGAAGCATAACAGAGAACTTCCAGGAAAGCAGAACAAGAGAACTTCAGGAAGCGACGAAGAGAAACTTCGCACAGGACCAGGCCGAACAGAGAACTTCCAGGAAGCTAAACAGAGAACTTCCAGGAAGCTCCAAACAGAGAACCTTCCATGCAAGCTAACAGCAGACTTCCAGCGAAGCAAACAGAGAACTTCACGAGGAAGCAGAACATGAGAACTTCAAGGAAGGCCAGAACAGAGAACTTCCAGAGCAGAACTACGAGAACTTCCAGGAAGCACCGAAACAGAGAGACTTCCAGGCAAGCTAACAGAGCACTTCCGAGGAAGCCGAACAGAAGAACTCAGGAAACGTAACAGTAAAACATTCCAGGAAGCTCAAGAACTTCAGGAAGCAGACAAGAGTAACTTCCTGGAGCTTAACATAGTACCTTCCAAGGAAGCAAACAGAGAACAATCCCTGGAAGACTAAGCAACCCAGAACTAACTCTTCCAGGAAGCAAAACAGAGTTACTTCCAGAGCGAACAGAGAACTGTCCAGGAAGCACCACTGATCACGCTAAACAAGTAGCCAGAGCATCCGGACATTTTTCTCCAATTTTCTCCTAAAATGACATATCCCAATCTAATAACGGATATAACTGCCTGTAACTCAGGCCCTAAAGCAAGGATATGCATATTTTTGGTACCATTTGAAAGGAAACACTTTGAAGGTTGTGGAAATGTGAAKGGAATGTAGGAGAATATAACACAATAGATCTGGTAAAATATAATACAAAGAAAAAAACAACCGTTCTTTTGTATTTTTTTGTATCATCATCTTTGAAATGCAAGAGAAAGGCCATAATATATTATTCCAGCCCAGGTGCAATTTAGATGTTGGCCACTAGATGGCAGCAGTGCATGTGCAAAGTTTTAGACGAACCATGTATCTCTAATTTGTTTATTAATAACTTTACYTGTTCAAAACTATGCACTCTCCTCAAACAATAGCATGGTATTATTTCACTGTAATAGCTACTGTAAATTGGACAGTACAGTTAGATTAACAAGAATTTAAGCTTTCTGCCAATATCAGATATGTCTATGTCCTGGGAATTTTTATTGTTACTTACAACCTCATGCTAATCGTATTAGCCTACGTTAGCTCAACCGTCCCGTGGAAGGGACACCGATCCCGAAGAAGTTTTAAATATACCACAACTACATAGGGAATAAGGTGCCATTTGGGAGGCAGACATGAAGACAGACTAACCTGGTAGGGTCCTGCCAGTGAGGCCATAGAGAAAGAGTCAGGAAGCATGGCTCCCAGAGAGTCTTGACTGTGCAGAGAGGATATATCCGTGATCTCTGGTTCGCTGAGGTCCGTCAGGACGCTCTCACTGCTCACCGTGCTCCTCAGTCGCCCCTCCCCCTGGCACCCCTCAGGGCTGCTCTCATTGGGAGAGCCCAGCAGGAAGTGCATYTCCTGGAGGCGGGACCAGCGCCGGCTGTTCCATTCAAAGGTCCATCTCTTACTGATGGCCAGCGGGTCATCGTCGTCTGAATCATCAGTCTGGAGAGAGAGAGAGTATATTGGTCTGTACTACCGCAAAACACATTATTTTAACTAGGCAAGTCAGTGAAGAACAAATTCTTATTCACAATMACGGCCTAGGAACAGTGGGTTAACTGCCTTGTTCAGGGGCAGAACGACAGATTTTTACCTRGTCAGCTCGGGGATTCGATCTAGCAACCGTTCGGTTACTGGCRCAACGCTCTAACCACTAGGCTACCTGCCGCCRCCGACACATTKCACATTCCATCAATATAAAACTACTCTCCTAACAGACCAGTCACATAAAACACTTAATAGCTGGAGTTTAWACATGTTATTGTCAAAGTCAGTTCTGTGCGATCAAAAACATTGGTTTTGCTCATTGAATGGTGCTATATCCATAATTTACCACAAGGTGGCAGAATATATTTGTTTTTTTTCTGACCATGCACAGTACAGGCCCGCATCCTCTGAATGTGAGTCTGCAGCATTTTGCATTTTTCTCTGATTCATACGTATCAATGGTTCAGTCACACACAAAAACATACAAAACTGTTATTCATTCAGATCACCTCTTTTACCCAGACATTCATTCAGATCACCTCTTTTACCCAGACATTCATTCAGATCACCTCTTTTACCCAGACATTCA
>NW_019944788.1:48119-61042 GCF_002910315.2 Salvelinus sp. IW2-2015 | reverse complement strand
AAGATCTCACCCCCTTCTGGTCACCACGGTGCGGGTTCAAATGATCACATGAGTAAATGGTGAGTAAAAAATCCCATAGAACCCACACCACACTCGGGGAGGACCTAGTAGATGCACCTGCAGAGAGCTGGGACCACGTAACAAAGCCTACCATCAAGTAACACACTCAGCACGCCTTAGGGACTCAATCCTGCAGTGCAGAACCCTAGAGCGTGTCCCGTCTGCTTAGGGCGTACCATGTCTCAGGCCCCGTCTCACTGAAGTTTGCTAGAGGCATTTTTTGACTGCATTCCCCAGAAGATAGATTTGGTATGTATGATGTCAATATGGTCACCGTATAAACACCAACAACTAACTACTACTTTTTGGTAAAGACTCAACTTCGTCTGTGTTCGGTAGGACAAGGAATGCTGAGTTGCTATCTCAAAACGAACACCATAAGCTCTGTGAAGCACCTCGCGGGGTGGACACATCATGCTTTTTGGGGCCTGTTTTTTTCTGCAAAGCAGGACCTTAAGCGTACGACTGATGCCGCTCCTGTAACAGGAAAGAAATGACTGGGTGGCCAAATGTATCTCACGTGCAGATTTTGAGTGAAACACTACATCTTTTCTATCACAGGCATACAGGGCATTGAAGATGAAAACGTTGGCTGGGTTCTTTCAGTCATGACAATGATCCCAACACACTGCCTGGCACGAAGGGCAGTGGCTTCGTAAGAAGCATTTCAAGGTTCCTGGAGTGGCCTTAGCACGCATTCACAGATCTCAAACCCATCGAAAATCTTTGGAGGGAGTTGAAAGTCCGTGTTGCCCAGCAACAGCCCACAACATCACTGCTCATAGAGGAGATCTGCATGGAGGAATGGGCCAAAATACCAGCAACAGTGGTGTGAAAACCTGTGAAGACTTACAGAAAATGTTTGACTCTGTCATTGCCAACAAGAGGGATATATAACAAAGTATGAAGATTAAACTTTCGTTATTCAGACCAACATACTTATTTTCCACCATAATTTGCAAATAAATTTCATTAAAATCCTACAATGTGACTTTTCAGGATTTTTTCTTCTCACTTTTGCCTCTGTCAATACCGTTGAAGTGTACCTAATGATGAAAATTACAGGAACTACTCTCATCTTTTTAAAGTGGAGAACTTGCACAACTTGCGTGGCTGACTAAATACTTTTTTGCCCACTGTAGGTTGTAATATGGCTTTTTAAATTTTTCTGTCTTGGCTTTCCCCATTGATTTGACCCACTCCACTGCTACTTGATTCTCATAGTTTGGGAGCCAAGATATCTCTGCTGCTTTAGCCAACCCTTTCCTGCTGTCATGACCAAACATGTTTTGTCATAGCAATCATCATTGGCTGAAGGAGTAAGACTGACATCCAGGCTATGTCCACAATTCTTTACTCTTGCTAGTACAGCCTATACACTTAAGCTAAGTGGTGTTTTTCTCTTTCCGTCCTACCCAGCCTCCTGTTCTTTGGGGCAAGAGGTACCAGTACCTCCTGGAAAAACTAGCCAGTCCTCATTCACAACAGGGCGCAGACCATATGAATTCTGCTTACACACTCCAAAAGATTCCAATTTAAACACAGAACATGCAACCGATCCGTCCTGATGGCCATACTGCTCTCGTGTGTATGACAGTATTTAGTTTTTAGTCCTTGGCGAGACAATAATTATACTCTCAAAACAAGGAGGGAATTCTGGCTGCGACAGATATTACGGCGCGAGAGACCGTAGGAGAGAGGAAAGAAAGGGAGAGAGTGAGTAATAGTCAGGTAGGGCATAGATACAATAGTTGTATGATTCATCCATGTTTTTATTTTTGCTGGACAAATATCCTCCATTAGCATTAGCATAACACTTGACAATTTATGCATATAACAAACGATGGGGATAACCATAGGGTCCGATGTAGAATAAGTTTATCATTGTCATTATATGTAAGTACAAGAACAAGACATGGAGACATCCTATTGATAAAGCAGCCCCGCGTTCTGCATCTTTTGCTGCATGTACCAGTCCGCTCTCCTGTAGCTCCCAATCCAGTTTACCTTGCCTCCCACCTGCCAGAACATTCTGAGGAAGTGCGGTGACGCTCTTACCGTGGTTGTTCCTCGTCAATTGAGTCCATGACGTGCTAGCGTCGATGACAAAGCTGGGTCACCAGCGTTCTAACAGGGGGGCAATAAAGGGCCGTTCAGATAATAATTATATTACGGTCTGTGCCTTTCCTCTCCGTCTACCAGAATTCAGAAACGCTATGACTTTCCGACTGAATCTGACTTATCCTTAAGGTGGGTTTGGTTGGGACCGGGACTCCTCACCCACTGTGTCTCACTGGTGTTCAAGTAAGATAGAGCCATGTGAGACGGAGAATGACTTATCCTACTCATGCTGAGGTCATCAGACCAGGGCCAACAAGGAGATTGCTATTGTTGCTTGGGTTGTTAGTTGGCCATCCTCTTAGAATCAGGATGGGCGGAACATGCACTATTACAGCAACAAAATGCCAAATGTCATTTTAGCAATGGCCATACTGTAATGGTATTAGGCTCCCTCGTCGCCCCTGTGCCCTGATGGGAGACACAGGATGTGGCAGAGGTTGGTACCAGGGAACAAGAGGTGCACTGCCTGGCTCGATACACTTGTCTCCATCTAGTAGGGTAAATCGAAACAGTGGACCACAAGCTGCGAGGGTGGCTCACCAAACCCCCGCTCCTGGACGGGCAGCTAAAGACGGGTGAGACAGCCTTTCCTCGTTTAACGCCCAGCACTTAATCACGGAACGTGCCTGATTATCAGTTTGTACCTCTGATGACTGCTGGACTGCGCGTAACTTAATAAGCCTGCCCACAGGGCAGGGGAATGGTGATCACTGGTTATTATACGTATTCACTCAAACGATTTACCACAGTATAATTAACATGTATTTAACCTTAACGACGTTGGGGAGTTTGGTGTGTTCTTGATAGCCAGCTGACTTCTGGAACTCATCTCTGCTCAGTGGGTGGCTGAGGATCGCTACATGCACTCTCAAGCAAAACATCGGCCTTTGAAACTCGTGTGTGACACGAGTACATTTCAAGATTGGCTGTACTCCATCTCAGCTGGAGGCAGGAACACAGGAGAGACCATGGCATGGAGAAGAGGGTTGTCTAATAGACTGAAACAGAATACCAAGTCAGACTCAGGGGAGAGTCTATTGTGAAAAAGTCATTCAGTAAATACGTAGATAAAATACTACAGAGAAGATCAGGTCAAATTACAGCATTGCAGTATGAAAAACAGCAAGTGTCACTACATCGCCGGAGGAGAGAGAGACGGGACAGGACCAGGAGAATCGAAGCATTATAACAGAGGGGGATAAAAAATAGAGAATAGTGTATATTCGACTTATAGAGTAATCACTCGCGTATGTGTATGATTTTAGAGATGAGTATCTCAGGGACACCTTCGCTTGCCCAACGGTGGGCTGAGGTGGTGAGTGTGTTCGAGGTGATATTGTGTGAAGGTAAGCACATTTTCTCTCCCTTATCTCGCTATGTTATACTCACTCCTCTTCATAAAATCAAGCCCGGCCCGGCTTCATCTGCTTGTAATGTTTCCTCATGTCATGGCGTCCTTAGGTCGCGCGATATCTTTTCGGGAAGCGTACTCCTGTATCAGTGTAAGCTAAATGGACCCCACAACTGCCACACTGGTTCTGTTCCGGAAGGGCGTGATTACCTGATGGTATTTTTATATACCACCACTGGAACTATACGCGTCCTTCAGAGCATGAGAACCACGACGTGTTATCTGGTGATGGTGAGAGAGTTTATTATCTCCACCTATGATTTACACTACGTTAGTCTAAACGCCACGGGCGTCTACAGGCTGTTCCTCTGCTCCTTTCGGGTGTAGCCCTGGTGAATCCACTGCTAGAGCCATAGCATAATATTTCAAGACTAATATTATCTGGGTCGCCAGAGATGCAACGGTGTGCTTTACTGTGACCCTTGTGCTACCTAATCACCCTCTGTGCCTCTACGCAAAGGTAAGGATAACATCATGAACCTACAGTGTGGATGAGGCTGTGGTCGGCTGGTGGGCTAAGCAGGAAATACAGACATGTTCCTACATGCAATAGTGTACGACGTCCGTCATCGCACAACGAATCACCGTAGTCGCATAGCTTGTGTTTCGCGTCAGCCATCACCCGGATAGATTGGTGTGGTCAGAGCACCTGCGTGGATAAATTAGACCACTTCATAACACTTTAAAACGGGTTGTGGGATCTCCATTGATGCACCTGTAGTATCCATGTAATGAGCTCACACAGTGTTTACCTTGTCTGGCTGCCATATGAATTGTAAAAAGTCGCTTATAGCTCTTGGTAACAATTCTAAAACCTCTCTAGAAACACGTCTTCTGGTTTACTGATCGCTTTGGGCGACACTCATCCCTCATCATCAGCTGTAAATGGAGGTGGAATTGCTGGTATTGCCATGCCTTTCACCCTCTTGTGCTCCTGCAATTGTAGAAGCTACTCCTCTATTTAGATAATGGTCTAGTATTGAGTCTCACAAATCTTAACATCCAGTGTTATATCAGTCCATGATCTACTGTGGTGAGTGTATGTTACCGTGATTCGTCAATATTAACTCTTGACCCAGAGTCAGGGAACCAGCAATTATTCCCACTCTCTGCCATGAGTGGCATCTCTCTTCTGCTGTCACAGTCAATCCTGAGGAGTAAATTCTGACATTAACATCACATCTTTACATTGAGATGCACTCAGACCGGTAGTTGAATCCAACTCTCACATGATGTGTAGAGGGTTCTTTTGATGTGACATTCATGACGTATCCATTTCCATCTGTTCACTACTCACTCTTGGAGCAGTAAAGGCTCGCACAGTTTAATTCCATGACAAGTTGAATGTCAGTTTAATAAATTGTAGCAAAGGAGAGATAGGTACTATTACTCCACTTACAAACACATCGTGTCTCCACACTATCATTTATCACTTCATTGTCTATTTGTAGGAGAGAGGATATACACCTCTTATCGCGAGTGACAGGGCTTCTTCTGTCTGAAGGTTAAGACCATTCCAAATCTAAAAAAGAACACATCCCCTCCATTGATATTCATTGCATAAGCTGTTAGAAATCGCATCCCATCAGCATGATTAGTTCAGCAGCTTATCATCACGCAGACGCTAACGTAATTGCTTATTACCCCCTCATGCTCTCAGCCTGTCACGCAATGGATTAGACTCTCGTGATCGGATGGTAAGACCACAAACTCTGTCCTTTCCTCTGTTGTACCTCTCTGCTGGGCAGAAGGGTTTGTAAACGAACAGGCCCTGGTAACTGTCTCCCTGTACTGGACCAGGAGTACGGCAATAACCCTGTAATACACCACTTTCATAACATCCCTTCCACTCGCATGACACAACAGAGCTAGACGAGACTCTCGCAAGCATAGCACACACATCACACATCTTTCAGTCAGTATAGTGAGACAGCAGCTATTACTATATGATGGGTCTCTGCTTCAGATGAGGAGTGTTGCACTATACTTGTAAGCCTACTGTAAAATCCATGTAGTTCATATAATGAGTTTACAGAGTGCAGCATTTATTAAAACAAATGGCGTCTATACTGGAAACATATCTCTATACACAATTTGATAATGTGTTGTTTTCATGGAATCTCCTGTGTTTAGGCACCTTCTTTATGGCTGGCAGGGGCAAGTATTGAGTAGCTTGGATGAAAAGGTTGCCCAGCTGCACCCTGTCATCCGTGCTCTGTGACCCTCTAGGTGTGCACTCCAGTAGGTCTCATAGGTGCGCCTGCTACTCCCACGTCCCATGTTGTATTAATAATATCGTCATATTATTACTTTAGGTTATTTTCCGGATAGAAAATCACCGTCAAGTTTTTGAGAGAATAACTGCACGTCTTGGAAATGATGTCACTGGTGAGTATAATCTACTGGAGTGAGACAACTAATCACATCATAGGCACTGGCAAAAACGCTCTAGAGAAGTAAATGTCAAACAGGAAGTGGGAATATCTCTTGTTGATGGGTCATTGGTCACACTCTGGCTC
This sequence comes from Salvelinus sp. IW2-2015, assembly GCF_002910315.2. Lineage (NCBI taxonomy): Eukaryota > Metazoa > Chordata > Actinopteri > Salmoniformes > Salmonidae > Salvelinus > Salvelinus sp. IW2-2015. The sequence continues at coordinate 54,931 of NW_019944788.1, read as the reverse complement.
ATACCTAGTGCACCCTATTTGTACATACACAGTAGCGCGAATAGGTTTGTCTTATTGTTGGCCGCTTCCTAATGCTCCTGTTGCTCACCCTACTCTAGATTCAACCGTCTTTCGAAACTTGAAGGGAGGGCAGCGTACTCTCTCTGTGCTCGTGATGTGGGGCCCGCGATGAGAGTCTCTTCCTCCGATGTCAGAGGCGTTCAATGGCAGAGAGCTCAGGTCCTGGGTCACGTGCGTTTCACATGATAGCGCCTGCGTCCAGTGGCTTTTTCTAATTACCAAGACAAATGGAATTCTCCGGTTGGAACGTTATGGAAGAATTTATGATAAAAACATCCTAAAGATTGATTCTAATATCTCTAGTTTGAAATGTTTTCTACGTCCTCTACCCATATAACTTTTTTGTAACGCTTTTTTCGTCCGACTCGTTCGGCTGGACTGCACGAGCGTTTGATTTGTGTACTAAACCGCCCTTAGAGGAGGAGGAGTAGCTCTATTCTGGACATAAATAATTGGTGGACATTAGGCGACACTGCAAAGCATTTAATTTGGAACAGGATCCTGGGAGTGCATTCTGATGAAAGATCAATCAAAGGTAAGGGAATATTTATAATGTTATTTCTGATATCGTTGATATCATCCAACTCAGGCCGATAATATATCTTTTTTCTTTCCCTGAGGTGGGCGCCGCTTCAAGTATATACTTGCAAACATGGTTTGTCTTTCTTCCGTAACAGTTTTTTGAAATCTGACATCCATCTGTTGGCGGCTATTGCATTAAAGGTATATCTTTAATACATTCCATTGTAAATAACAACTTGGAGAGTTTTCATAATCATCTCATTTATGATGAGGTATTGTACTGTAAAATTGATCCCGTGCTTATGGCTGGTCTCTTACAATGCTCGACCCATGGATGTTCTTTAGAACTAACGTGAATCGCTAACGCGCCAATCTGTAGTATCCTAAACTCCGATTTTTTTTGATAATATCCCTGTGACATACCTGAACTTATCAAACTCGAAATCATTAATACCTGTATTTGGTAGTACCATGAAGTCCTACTGAGGTACCCATCTGATTGAAGATCATAAAGGTTAGTGATTAATTTTATCTCTATGTTGTAAAGCTTTTTGTGATCTTCTCTGAGGTTGACCTAACGTTACTTTGTATTTCTTCTCTCTTCTTTTCTGTTGTACCTACTTGGTATCTCTTTCTGTGAACAGCAATAAACTGCTTCGTACTCGTGGTGAATCATTAGTTTTCTTGTGCTAACTGTTCTTTCTGTGAAAACGTAACGTGACTCCTGTGACCTAATTTCTTCTCTGTGACCTAACTGGTACTCTTTGAACGTAATCTTATTCTACTGGCTAATTTTCTTGTAATCTCTCTGTGACCTACTGTATCTCTCTGTGTCGACTCTAACTGTATTACGTCTGTGAGCTTCTAAACTGTTTTAGTCTCTCTTTGTTGTACCTATGTATCTGTCTTTGTTCTCGTGACCTAACTGTTATTCTCTATGCTGCTAACTTTTCTTCTCGGTTTTTCATGACGTCTCAATCATCCTCTGAACATAGTGTCTTCTCCATGAAATAGACGTCAGCCAGCACCCAGAAGAAAGTAAGTCTATCTCTGACCATCTTTCTCCCGTCTTTATTTTTTATCCTCTTTTTCCAACCGAATGAATGTCACAGAGAGATACAGTTAGGTCACAGAGAGATACAGTTCTAATGTCACAGAGAGATACAGTTAGGTCACAGAGAGATACAGTTAGGTCACAGAGAGATACAGTTAGGTCACAGAGAGATACAGTTCTGCTGATACCATCACCTCTACTGTCCGATGGGAACTCTGACGCTGTGTCTTAAATGGCACCCTAATTGGTACCCTAATTTGCACCATAATTGAAACCCTACYTGATTTATAGTTCACTACAMTTGACCAGTGCCCATAAGCACAAACAGCCAATTAGCTAGCCAGTTAGCATGCCATGAATAGCGTTAGCCTGAATAGAGGCTAGTGTTTCACTTGCTGCTGAACTAAATGGTACTCGGACATACTCTCTAGCATGCTTAGCTATGGAGCTAACAGTATGCTAACGCTACGTGACTACTCCACAATACGCATTATAACACAGTGTATGTTATCTTTCACCAACCCAACTAGAGTCAGAACAATGTAGTCTACAGAATGTTGTTAGTTCTAATTAATGTAGTCTACAGGATGGTGTTAGTTCTAAGTAATGTAGTCTACAGAATGTTGTTAGTTCTAAGTAATGTAGTCTACAGGATGGTGTTAGTTCTAATTAATGTAGTCTACAGAATGTTGTTAGTTCTAAGTAATGTAGTCTACAGGATGGTCTTAGTTCTAAGTAATGTAGTCTACAGAATGGTGTTAGTTCTAAGTAATGTAGTCTACAGAATGGTGTTAGTTCTAAGTAATGTAGTCTCAGAAAATGTTGTGTTTGTGTGTTTCTTTACCACAGCGGTTCACACAGGTCCCTGTCAAGAAGTCATGGTCCTCTTTCACTGACAAGATATCGATAGGAAACTGGAGTCTGAGAGAGAGAGAGAGAGAGAGAGAGAGAGAGAGAAGAGAGAGAGAGAGGAGAGAGAGAGAGAGAGAGAAGAGAGAGAGAGAGAGAGAGCATGAGAGAGAAAGAGAGAGATAGAGAGAGAGAGAGATAGAGAGAAAGAGAGAGATAGAGAGAGACGAGAGAGAGAGAGAGAGAGAGAGAGAGAGAGAGAGAGAGAGAGAGAGAGAGAGAGAGAGAGAGAGAGAGAGAGAGAGAGAGAGAGAGATGGATTCCCAGCAAACGGCAAGCAGTACTATAGTTAGAGGTCAGTGAGTCACTGACTTGCTATGTTTTCACAGACTATGGCTGTGTCCCATTCATTTGGACACAGCTCAGGCTTACAGCTAACAGGCTACAGGCCAGACACTGAAAATAAGTTTCATCTGGGGGGAATGACAGAGTGTCTTTGGAAAAATACACACACACACACACAACACACACACACACCACACACACACACACTCACACACACACACAGTGGTTAAAATACGTACATGCTTTTCTGTTTGTGTGTGTGGTGGAGAGAGAGGGTGAATCTACAGTAAGCCACAGAACACAATGCTGGTCCTAACCTGTATATTAAGACTATTCTTATAGTACAATAATCAGAGGAGGAGGAGGAGGAGAGGGAGGAGGAAGAGGAGGATGAGGAAGAGAGGGGGATTAGAGGGAGCGGAGAGTGACTATTAGGGATGCGGTAGAGGAGGAGAAAGCAGAGGGGGATAGTGGAGCAGAGTGCATAGAGATGGGTAGAGGAGAGAGAGAAGAGAGGGGGATGAGGGAGGGAGGGAGGGGAGGGAGGGAGAGAGGAGGTGTGGGGAGAGGCGAGGGAGGGTGTTCCAGGAGACAGAGATAGCAGAGGCCATTCCCATGACCCCTCCCTCTAAATTACAGATTAGAAATAGACCCTGGGATGGAGGGAGGAGAGGAGGGTAGAAGAGATGAGAGATGAGAAGAAACGAGGAGAGGAGGGATTGAGGGAGGGAGAGGAATTTAGGGAAAAGAGGAGATGATGGTGAAGGAAGAAGAGAGGTAGAGGGGGAAGGGAGAGAGGAGAAGAAATGACTGAGCTCTCAATATGAGACACAACAGCTGTTGAAAATGCAGTGTGAAAATGCAGTGTTGAAACGCAGTGCGAAAATGCAGTGTGGAAATGCAGTGTGGAAATGCAGTGTTGAAATGCAGTGTGGAAATGCAGTGTGGAAAAGCAGTGTGAAAATGCAGTGTGAAAATGCAGTGTGGAAATGCAGTGTGGAAACACAGTGTGGAAAAGCAGTGTGAAAACGCAGTGTGTGTATACCTTCGTAGAGCTGGGCATACTGTGGGAACCCTGCAGCCCTCAGCCAATCACAAGCCTCCTTGGCCTCGATCTCTGTAAGACGGGGAGAGAAGAGTCCCGTTAGGAATACAAACACACACAATGGTGAAAGTGTATTGGAGCAGCCATGTAAACCTGGATGCCAGGTTGCTTTGCTTTAACCAATAATACCTTTCAATGATGGAAAGAAGGAGAGAAAAAGAGAGGGACAGAAAGAGAGAGATAGAGAGATGGTAGATATTGCATTCATTTTCTGTGTATCAAGTTTACAAACCAGCATTTCGAAATGTTCAAAGTTTCATATATTTAACTTCTCAGATGCATTCAGATTCAGTCTCCAAATTCATTACTCTAAATTCAGATTCGAAACCAGAGACAACATCCTGGTACTTTGCCACATCCTGGTACTTTACCACATCCTGGTACTTTACCACATCCTGGTACTTTCTTTACACATATCGGAACTTTGCACTCTGGTATTTGCCACATCCTGGTACTTTGCGCACATCTGGTACTTTGCACTCCTGGTATTTAACACATCCTGGTTACTTGGCCACATCCTGGTACTTTGGCACATCTGGTATATTACCACATCGCTGGTACTTTACCAATCCTTGGTATTTACACATCCTGGTATCTTGCAATCCTGGTAACTTTGCAAAATTGGATGCCAGTTTATACAGTGCATCGTTTTGTTATAAAGCACCTTATTACGACCAACAACTGCGACCTGTATGCTAGTCGGCTGGCCCTCGCTACATGTTCCGTCGTTCAGAACCACTGCTTCCAGGTATTACAAGGCTATGCTCGGTTAACAGTGCCAGCTTATTCAGTTCACTGGTCACGATGGCTACATTACAACAATTCCGAGCACCGCGCTCCAGAGGTGTATCTCACTGATCATGCCTAAAAGCTAAAACCTCATTTGGACGCCTTTCCTTCAGTTTCTTCTGCTGTGGACTGGAAAGAATTTGCACAAATCTCTGAAGTTGGAGATTTATTCCCTCAAACTTTAAAAATCTTGCTATCGAAGCAGCTAACCGATGCTGGCAGCTGTACATAGTCCCTCTGTAAATACACATCCAATTTACTACTCACCCCCATACTGCTTTTATTTATTTCTTTTCTGCTCTTTTGGCACACCAGTATACCTCGTTCTTGCACATGATGCATCTGATGATTATCAGTCAGTTGTTTAATTGCTAAATTGTAATTATTCGCATGTATTGCCTACCTCCCATGCTTTTTGCACACATTGTATATAGATTCTCTTTTTTTCTCATGTTATTGACTTAGTTTATTTGTTTACTCCATGGTGTAATCTGTGTTGTCTGTTCAACTGCTATGGCTTTATCTTGGCCAGTGTCGCAGTTGCAAATGAGAATTGTTCTACTAGCCTACCTGGTTAAATAAAGGTTGTGAATCAAAAAAATAAAATAAATAAAACATCCTGGTAACTTACTTCACATCCTGTGCTTTTTGGCCACTTCCTGGTACTTTAACCACATCCTGGTACTTTCACACTCCTGGTACTTTTTACCACATCCTGGTACTCTTAACACATCCTTGTACTTTGCCCACATCCTGGTACTTTTACCACATCCTGGGTTACTTTACACACATTCCTGGTACTTTGCCACATCCTGGTACTACTTGCACATCCTGGTACTTTTGCCAGCAAGGAATGGTGGAAGAGAACAGATGTTTCTGCGGTCAACATATTAAACACGTTTTCTGGCGTTTTATAAAGCCAACGTGCCATGTTGAATTGATTTTGTTTCCTCTGAATGTGTCTCTAGTGTTTGTGATATAAGACCCATCCTGAACGCTCACATCTCTGGAGCATGGTCATGCATTCTGTTCCCTCTATGGTGCTAACAGGAAACGCAGGACACGTTGGAAGGAAGTGCGACAAAAAACAGCAAATTGGGCTCAAGAGTTTAGCGTTTAAACATCTAACCGCATTTTCATTTCCTAGTCCTTAAAAACTTAAACGTTGTTTTTTTTTCGTCATAGCAGCACAGCCAGACCACCAAGGTGGTGCAGAACCCTCTTACATTCTTTGGGGTACTACAGTTCTCGAGTTCGGCTTATTCGACATCTGACGAACATATCGGAAGGGATAGTAGATGGTAGAGTTGAGACGTTTTGGTCTGGATGGTGGTTGGGGAGGCTGATTAAACAAGGGGATTCAGGTGAGTGAGGTGGTCTTTCCTCTCTCTTCTCTCTCTCTCCCTTCTCCTCCTCCTCTCCTCTCTCTCGTCTCCTCTCTCTCTCATCTCTCCTCTCTCTCTCTCTGCGTTCTCTCTCTCTCTCTCCTTTCCTCTCTCTCTCTCTACTCTCTCTCTCTCTCTCTCTCTCTCTCTCTTCTCTCTCTCCATTATATGGAGTTTCTTGCTAAGGACACATTCCAATACGGAGACAATGCCCATATATGGACGTTCCTGCTGTGGATTGACGTGTCATCTGAGGTTTAAGATCTCTCCTACCGAAAACTGAATTTGAAACTTCACCAAATATTCCTGAAAACAACGTTACAGTGAAGTCTGCCAAAACACACTACTGTGAATTCTATAGTATTTATTCCCATAGTATGCATTCAAGTATTTATTCAATAGTATACTATGGTATTTGTTCATGTGGGGGTAGAATATACATCGCTGTAGTTAGAGGAGCGGCTGCCGCACCCCTACCTCCTACTTTCGTTCCACACACGCAACACACAACCACCACACACACACACACACACACACACACACAACACACACCGGAATGTTTAATGTGTGAATCTATTCGGCATTCCTTAATTCATAAGGGAGACATTCCCAAGCGAACACTGTCTCCTCCAGAATGCCGCTAGCAAAGATCCCAAACAGACGGAGACCAGTGCACGTGGGCTTCGTAAGTCCTCATTATAAG
>NW_019944788.1:40665-47352 GCF_002910315.2 Salvelinus sp. IW2-2015 | reverse complement strand
GGTTTGTTTTGAGAGGATGAGAAGATTTAACAGTTAGGGTACAAGAGAGATACCAGTTCTGCTGCTGACCATCACCCTCTCTCCGATGGGGAACTCTTGAACATGGTGTCTTAAATGCCCTAATTGGTACCCTTTAATTAATTTGCCCATAATTGCAACACCTACATGATTCTATAGGTTTTCACTACAGTTGACCAGATGCCCATAAGCACAAACCCCACAACAGCCAATTAGCTAGCCAGTTAGAGCATCCATGAATAGCGTGTAGCCTAGAATAGAGGCTAGTGTTTCCACTTGCTGCTGAACTAAATGGTACAATCACGAAGACATATCTCTAGCCATGCTTGGCTATGGAGCATAACAGTATGCTGAACGCACATAACGTGTACTACGTCCACATACGCATTATAACACGTGTATGTTATCTTTCAACCAACCCAACATAGAGTCAGAACAATTAGTCTACAGAATGTTGTTTAGTTCTAATTAATTGTCGTCTACAGGATGGTGTTAGTTCTAAGTTAATGTAGTCTACAGAAATGTTTGTTACGTTTAAGTAATTTAGTCTCTACAGGATGTGGGTTTAGTTTCTATTATCGTAGGTCTACAGAAGTTGTTAGTTCTAAGTATGTAGTCTAACAGGATGGTCTTAGTTTCTAAAGTAATGTAGTCTACAGAATGGTGTTAGTTCTCAGTAATGTAGTCTACAGAATGGTGTTAGTTTCTAGAGTAATGTATGTCTAACGAAGGTAGTTTACGATGGTTTTTTTTGCTAAGATAATGCTACGAGTAACGAAAGGTTGTTTAGTTTCTAAGTAATGTAGTCTACAGCAATGGGTTCAGTTCTAAGTAAATGTAAGTCTTAACAGAATGTGTTAGATTTCTAAGAAGTGTCTAAATGTGTATCAATACGTTTCTACAGAATGGTGTTAGTTCTAATCTTAACTGTTGTCTACAGAAGATGGTGTAGTTTCTAATTAATGTAGTCTAACAGATGGTTAGATTCTAATAATGTAGGTCTACAGAATGGTGTTAGTTCTAAAGTAGGTACATCTTCTACAGAATGGTGTTTTAGTTCTAAAGTAATGTGGTACCCAGAATGGTGTTAGTTCTTAAGATTAGTTAAAGTTGTTAGTATCTGTCTACAGAAAGATTGTAGTTTCACCATAAGAGAATGTAGTCTACCAGAATCGGTTGTGTCTCCTGCTGTCTTCTCTCTACTCACGGTTTCCACCAGGTCCTGTCCAAGAGAAGTCATGGTCCCTTCTTCACTGACACAGATATCGATAGAAACTGGGAGTCTAGAGAGAGGACCCCACGGGACGAGGAGGAGAGAGAGGAGGAGACGAGAGAGTAGAGAGAAGGAGAGAGATGAATGAGAGAGAGAGAGAGAGAGAGAGAGAGAGAGAGAGAGAGAGAGGAGAGAAAGAGAGAGAGAGATAGAGAGAGATAGAGAGAGAATAGAGAGAAAGAGAAGATAGAGAGAGATAGAGAGAAGAGAGAGAGAGAGAGAGAGAGAGAGAGGAGAGAGAGAGAGAGAGAGAGAGAGAGAGAGAGAGAGAGAGAGAGAGAGAGAGAGAGAGAGAGAGAGAGAGAGAAAGAGATGGATTTCCAGCAAAACGGCAGCAGTATATAGTTAGAGGTCAGAGGAAGGTCACTGACTGCTGTGTTTCACAGACTATGGCTGTGTCCCATTCATTTGGACAACAGCTACAAAGGGCTTACAGCGCTAACAGGCTACAGGCCAGCACACTGAAAATAGTTTCATCTGGGGGGAATGACAGAGTGTCTTTGGAAAAAAACACACACACACCCACACACACACACACACACACACAACACACCAACACACACACACACACACAGTGGTTAAATACGTACATGCTTTTCTGTTTGTGTGTGGTGGAGAGAGAGGGTGAATCTACAGTAAGCCACAGAACACACATGCTGGTCCTAACCTGTAATTTAAAGCTATTCTATAGTACAACTACAGAGGAGGAGGAGGAGGAGAGGAGGAGAGAAGAGGAGGATGAGGAAGAGAGGGGATAGAGGGAGCGGAGAGTGACTATGGAGATGGTTAAGAGGAGGAGAAAGAGAGGGGATAGTGGTGAGCGGAGAGTGACTTAGAGATGGGTAGAGGAGGAGAGAAGAGAGGGGGATAGGAGGAGGAGGGTGGAAGGGAGGGGAGGGAGGGAGGAGAGACGAGGTGGGGGAGAGGCGAGGGAGGGTGTTCCAGGCAGACCGAGATAGCAGAGGCATTCCATGACCCCTCCTCTAAATTACAGATTAAGAAATAGAACCCTGTGGATGGAGGGAGGAGAGGAGGGTAGAAGAGATGAGAGATGAGAAGAACGAGGAAGAGGAGGGATTGAGGGAGGGAGAGGGAAATTTAGGGAAAAAGAGAGGATGATGTGAAGGAAGAAGAGGTAGAGGGGAAGGGAGAGAGGAGAAAGAATGACTGAGCTCTCACATATGAGGACACAACAGCTGTTGAAAATGCAGTGTGAAATGCAGGTTGAAAGCAGTGCCGAAAATGCAGTGTGGAAATTTGCAGTGTGGAAGTGTGAAATGCCAGTGTCAAATGCAGTGTTGGAAAACGAGTTGAAAAAAGCGTGTGAAAAAATGCAGTGTGGAAATGCAGTGTGAAAAACAGTGTGAAGAAAGCAGTGTGAAAACGCGCATGTGTGTATACTTCGTAGAGTGGGCATACTGTGGAACCCTGCAGCCCTCCGCCAACCAAGCCTCCTTGGCCTCGATCTCTGTAAGACGGGGAGAGAAGAGTCCCGTTAAGGAATACAAAACACACAATGGTGAAAGTGTATTGAGCAGCCATGTAAACCTGGATGCCAGGTTGCTTTGCTTTAACCAATAATACCTTTCAATGATGGAAAAGAAGGAGAGAAAAAGAGAGCGGACGGAAGAGAGAGATAGAGGATGGTAGATTGATTGCATTCCATTTTCTGTGGTACAAGTTTACAAACCAGCTTTCGAGAATGTTCAAAGTTTATATATAATACTTCTAGATGCATTCAGATTCAGTCTCCAAATTCATTACTCTAAATTCAGATTCGAAAACCAGCAGACAACATCCTGGTACTTTGCACATTCCTGTACTTTACCACATCCTGGTACTTTACCACATCCTGGATTCAAGCACTTTACCACATCCTGGACTTGCCACATCCTGGTACTTTGCACATCCTGGTACTTTACACATCCTGGTACTTGCCACATCCTGGTACATTGTATCCACATCCTGGTACTTTCCCACATCCCTGGTACTTCTTCCAATCCTTGTACTTTACACATCCTGGTACTTTCACATCCTGGGTACTTTACCACATCCTGGTACTTGCCACATCCTGGGTACTTTGCCACATCCTGGGGTACGTTTACCACATCCTGGTACTTTACCACATCCTGGTATTTGCCATTGCCTGTTACTTTACCACATCTGGTACTTTTACCACATCCTGGTTACTTTACCACCTCCTGTACTTTACACATCTTGTACTTTGCCACATCTGGTACTTTACCAATCTGTACTTTACCACTCCCTGGCCACATCCTGGTACTTTGCCACATCCTGGTACTTTGCCACATCCTGGTACTTTGCCAGCAAGGAATGGTGGAAGAGAACAGATGTTTCTGGCGGTCAACATATTAAACACGTTTCTGGCGGTTTATAAAGCCAACGTGCCATGTTGAATTGATTTTGTTCCTCTGAATGTGTCTCTAGTGTTTGTGATATAAGACCCATCCTGAACGCTAACACTCTCTGGAGCATGGTCATGCATTCTGTTCCCCTCTATGGTGCTAACAGGAAACGCAGGACACGTTGGAAGGAAGTGCGACAAAAACAGCAAATGGGCTCAAAGAGTTTAGCGTTTAACATCTAACCGCCATTTTCATTTCCTAGTCCTTAAAAACTTAAACGTTGTTTTTTTTCCGTCATAGCAGCACAGCCAGACCACAAGGTGGTGCAGAACCCCTCTTACATTCTTTGGGGTACTACAGTTCTCGAGTTCGGCTTATTCGACATCTGACGAACATATCGGAAGGGATAGTAGATGGTAGAGTTTGAGCGTTTTGGTCTGGATGGTGGTTGGGGAGGCTGATTAAACAAGGGGATTCAGGTGAGTGAGGTGGTCTCTCTCTCTCTCTCTCTCTCTCTCTCTCTCTCTCTCTCTCTCTCTCTCTCTCTCTCCATATATGGAGTTCTTTGCTAAGGACACATTCCAATACGGAGACAATGCCCATATATGGACGTTCCTGCTGTGGATTAGACGTGTCATCTGAGGTTTAAATCTCTCCTACCGAAACTGAATTTTAAACTTCACCAAATATTCCCTGAAAACACTACAGTGAAGTCTGCAAAAACACTACTGTGAATTCTATAGTATTTATCCCATAGTATGCATCAAGTATTTATTCAATAGTATACTATGGTATTTGTTCATGTGGGAGGGTAGGAATATACATGCTGTAGTTCAGAGGAGCGGCTGCCGCACCCCCCACCCTCCTACTTCGTCTCCACACACGCACACACACACACACACACACACACACACACACACACACACACACCGGAATGTTTAATGTGTGAATCTATTCGGCATTCCTTAATTCCATAGAGGGAGACATTCCCCAAGCGAACACTGTCTCCTCCAGAATGCCGCTGCAACGATCCCAAAGACAGACGGAGACACAGTGAGTGGGTTAACGTACAGTCCGTCATATAAGAAGAAAGGAATCTGTGATGGAGTACTTTTCTGTAGCATAAAGTCTTTTAGAGAATGAGAAATATTTAAAAGTAATAAAGCTCTGTTGTCACACCCTGGCCTTAGTTATCTTTGTTTTCTTTATTATTTTAGTTAGGTCAGGGTGTGACATGGGGGATGTTTGTGTGTTTGTCTKGTCTAGGGTGTTTGTATTGTCTAGGGGGTGTTTGTAGAGTTCATGGGGTTGTGTTCATTGTAGGTGTTTATGTAAGTCTATGGTTGCCTAGATTGGTTCTCAATTAGAGACAGCTGTCTATCGTTGTCTCTGATTGGGAGCCATATTTAGGCAGCCATAGTCATTAGGTAGGTTGTGGGCGATTGTCTATGTCTATGTGTAAGTTGCCAGTGTCTGCACTTATTGTTTGTATAGCTTCACGTTTGTTGTTTTGATTAGTTTGTATAGTATTCGTTTCGTTTGTCTTCTTCTAATAAAGAGAAGAATGTATTTATATCACGCTGCGCCTTGGTCCTCCTCTCTTCATCCAAACGACGATCGTGACATCTGTCGTAATCCTGCTGTAACTGTCATAATAGACATTTATAATATATTAAAGTTATGTAGCAGACACTTTAAGTCAAAGCAACATACAGTCATGCGTGGATACATTTTTCATACGTGTGGCCCCAGCGGGAATCCAACCCATGATCATTAACGTTAAAAGCACCGTGCTCTACCTACTGAGTCACATAGGAGGACTATATTACAGTGATGATGATGATGATGAAGCCTTTCTGAGATCTGACTAAACCGGTGGCTTTTTAACACCGTTGAGTTCCAATCAGGTGTTAACCCTTCACAACACTGTTACCGCTGCTGATGACTTGACTTCACACACACACACACACACACACACACACACACACAGAGAGAGATGTGAGTGAGGGGGGTGAGGGTGTTGAGGGGTAGAGGGTGAAGGGAGTTGAAGTAAGTGGGGTGAGGGAAGGGGTATCGGGGTGAGGGTGGTGAGGGAGTAGAAGGGTGAGGGAGTGAGTAAGGGGTGAGGGAAGGGAGTATGGGGTGAGGGAGTGAGTACGGGGGTGAGGGTGGTGAGGGAGTAGAGGGTAGAGGGAGTGAGTTATGGGGTGAGGGAGTGAGTAGGGGGTGCCGGGGTGTGAAGGGATAAGAACGGGTGAAGGGAGTGAGTAGGGGTGAGGGTGGTGAGGGAGGTAGAGGGTTAGGAGTGAGTAAGGGGTGAGGGAGTGAGTAGGGGATGAGTGGTGTGAGGGAGTAGAGGTGAGGGAGTGGTAAGGGGTTGAGGGTGGTGAGGGAGTGGTAGAGGGTGAGGGAGTGAAGTATGGGGGTGAGGGAGTGAGGGAGTAGGGGGTGAGGCGAGTGAAGTAGGGGGTGGGAGGGGTGTGAGGGAGTAGAGGGTGAGGGCAGTGAGGTAATCGGGGTGAGGGGAGTGAGTAGGGGGTGAGGGTGTGAGGGAGTAGAGGGTGAGGGGAGTGAGTAAGGGGTGAGGGTGTGAGGGAGTAAGAGGGTGAGGGACGTGAGTATGGGGTGAGGGGGTGAGGGAGTAGGGGGTGAGGGAAGTGAGTAGGGGGTGAGGGTGTGAGGGAAGTAGAGGGTGAGGGAGTGAGGTAGGGGTAGGGAGTGAGTAGGGGGTGGAGGGTGTGCAGGGAGTGAGAGGGTGACGGGAGTGAGGTAAGGGTGAGGGAGGGAGTATGGGGTGAGGAGGAGTGAGTGGGGTGAGGGCTGTCGAGGGAGTAGGAGGGTGAGGGTTTAGGGAGTGATGGGGTTGACGGGAGGGGAGTATGGGGGTGAACGGGGCAGTGGGAGGAGTAGGGTGAGGGGGGGCGTAGGGGGTGAGGGCAGTTGAGTGAGGGGGTGAGGGAGTCAGGGGTGAGGGGGGGGGGGGTGAACGGAAGGTTATGTGGGGTGTTAATTGACCGACCAACGTCCATA
>NW_019944788.1:28516-34417 GCF_002910315.2 Salvelinus sp. IW2-2015 | reverse complement strand
GAGCACACCCCATCTCCCCAGCACTGTGGCTGGTTTCAAGTTGGCATTTGTCTTTTTCCACTGACATGCATAATGCCCACACAGCTACACTGGAAGGCTACTTGAGCTTCTTGTGTGTGTGTGTGTGTGTGTGTGTGTGTGTGTGTGTGTGTGTGTGTGTGTGTATGTGTGTGTGTTAATGAGTGGTTCTTTACGAGCCCTAATTAAACATCACACAGGGCCTTGCCCCCCCCCTACAGTTATATAAAAAAATAAAATACATGAATAAATAAGACTTGTGTTGATTTGGCACTGGAGCATCCAATACATGACCCATCCCCAACACTGTCAACCAAGAGTCAAGACCATTACCCATCCCCCAACACTGTCAACCAAAAGTCAAGACTACATTACCCATCCCCCAACACTGTCAACCAAGAGTCAAGACTACATTACCCATCCCCAAACACCATCAACCAAGAGTCAAACTACATTACCATCCCCCAACACAATCAACAAGAGTCAAGACTACATTACCATCCCCCAAACAACCATCAACCAAGAGTCAAGACTACATTACCCATCCCCAACACCGTCAACCAAGAGTCAAGACTACAATTACCCATCCCCCAAACCATCAACCAAGAGTCAAGACTAACATTACACATCCCCCAACACCGTCACAAAGAGTCAGACTACATTACCCATCCCCAACACCATCAAGCAGAGTCAAGACTACATTACCCATCCCCAACACCGTCAACCAAGAGTCAAGACTACATTACCCATCCCCCAACACCGTCAACCCAGAGTCAGACTACATTACCATCCCCCCCAACACTGTCAACCAAGAGTCAAGACTACATTACCCATGTCCCCGCAACATTGTCAACCAAGATCAAGACTACCTTACCCATCCCACAACACTGTCAACCAGGAGTCAAGACTACATACCCATCCCCAACACTGTCAACCAGGAGTCAAGACTAATTACCCATCCCCAACAACTTGTTTAAACCAGGAGTTCAAAGACTACATTTTACCCATACCCCAACACGTCAACAGGAGTCAAGACTACATACCATCCCCCAAACACTGTCAACAGGAGATCTCTCCTTTGTGTCATTCTGACTGATCTACAACGGTAGGTGTGTTTACCTATTACATTACAATGGAACCACATGTTCCTTAGAAGGTTTTCGATTCCAAAATGCCTTTGGCCCTTTCATTTTTACTGACTTTCTTCCCTTCTCCCCCTTTTTCATCTTGCTACACTATTTAACTACACTGGGGTGGCAGGTAGCCTAATGGTTAGATTGTAGGGCCAGTAACCGAAKGGTTGCTYMATCGAATCCCCGAGCTGACAAGGTAAAAATCTGTTGTTCTGCCCCTGAACAAGGCAGTTAATCCACTGTTCCTAGGCCGTAATTGTAAATAAGAATATGTGCATAACTGACTTGACTAGTTAAATAAAATTTTAAATTTAAATACTTTTAACTAGCACCATGCTGCTATTGTTGCCAGGTAGCCAGCATAAACTAGCTGGGAAGGGCTCATCAGGGACTGAATCCATTCGTCACCACTCGACTCTCAGCTGCGTGACATAATTCAGCCATTTGGGCACCAGGCGTGTCCGTATACTGTAGCCTCTCCCTTCCCAGGCAGAGTCAACAGGAAGTGCAACACAACTTCCTGTCTGGAGTGATAACTAAATGTAAAACATGTGGAGAGCTGAACTGTAGCAGGGACGAAACCTTACAATACCTTACGGACAAGGATGACCAATACGAACGCCAGCTGTGCATAGCAGCTGGTCGCCCTATCGCCCCTGACCAAAGGACATCAGCTGCCATTTCCTGTTAAATTCCTGTGAATCGTCAACATTGGTCGACACAGCAGATTATCAACGGTCGACGTTGGTGTTGCTCTGTCTTGTCTTTAAGGATACGTCAGTGTTTCTAAATCCCTTTTGGTTAAACAGTACCTTCATGTAATGCCATATATCCATGGTTACGACATTGGTGCCATCGCTAGCAGAATAGCCCACAGTGAACATTATACGATGATGCATGCTATAAAGAGAGCTTTAAAACGACTGATCAATCTCAATATAGAACAATGGACGGCTGATCAATCTCAACATAGAACAATGGACGGCTGATCAATCTCATCTCTCCTCAATCTCTCCTGTTATAACTGTCTGTAGTCAAACAGTCCTGTTGTAACTGTCTGTAATCTAACAGTCCTGTTATAACTGTCTGTAATCTAACAGTCCTGTTATAACTGTCCTGTAGTCCCTACAGTCCTGTTATACTGGTCTGTAAATCTACGCCTGTTATACTGTCTGTAGCCAACAGTCCGTGTTATAACTGTTGTAATCTAACACGTCCGTTATACGCTGTCTGTTAACTCTAACAGTCCTGTTATAACCTGTCTGTAATCATAACAGTCCGTGCCTATAACGTGGCTGTATCTAACAGTCCTGTTATAAACCTGGTCTGGTAATCTAACAGTCCCTGCTATACCAGCTGTCTGGTATCTAACAGTCCTGTTATACTGTCTGTAAATCTAAACAGTCCTGTTATAAGCTTGTCTGTATGCTAAACAGTCCTGTTGATAACTGTCTGTAGTCTACAGTCGTTCATCAACGTGTAATCTAACAGTCCTGTTATAAATCTGTCTGTAATCTAACAGTCTGTTATAACTGTCCTGTAATCTAACAGTCCTGTTATAACACTGTCTGTAGTCTACGTCCTGTTATCACTGTCTGTAGTCTAACGTCCTGTTATAACTGTCTGTAAATCTACACAGTCCTGTTATAACTGTCTGTAATCTAACAGTCCTGTTATAACTGTCTGTAGTCTAACAGTCCTGTTTAACTGTCTGTAATCTAACAGTCCGTTTAACTCGTCTTGTAGTCTGACTGTCGCTGTTATAATGAACTGTCTTGTAATCTAACAGTCCTGTTATAAACTGTCTGTAGTCGTGAACTGTCCTGTTATAAACTGTCTTAATCTAACAGTCCTGTTGTAAGCACTCTGCTGCTAATCTACGAACAGGTACCTGTTATAACTGTCTTGTAGTCTTGACTAAACAGCGATACAGTAGATGGTATAACAGTTCAAGGTCTCGAGATACTGCAAAGAAACACATAAAACGAATGCATGCATGTGGACACACACGCGCACAAGACGCCGTGACACACACAGCCACACACCACACACACACACACACACACAGCACACCACACACACACACACACACACACACACACACACACACACACACACACACACACACACACACACACCCCCACACACCACGCAACACACCACACCCAGTCTCTGGATTCTGGCCATATTCCCACACGATAAAACACTTAGACCTTCATCTACAGGGGTCAGTGAGGAAGACGAGGATGGGAGGAAGAGAGGAGTGGCGAGAGGAGAGGAGGAGYGAGGAAGATGGAGGAGAGAGGGGGATGGAGGAGAGGGGAGGAGGATGGATTTGGGGAATTTTATTTATGTATTTTATTAAACTTTATCAAGGCGAGTCAATTAAGTACAAATTCTTATTTACAATGACGGTCTGTATGTTATGACGTCATCTCGTTAGGAATCAACTGTATACAGAGTTGAATGATAGAATGTACAGTCTGGTAAAGAAATGGTAAGACCTGTGACCATATGAATACAGTATGATAAGACATGTGACTAATATTAATACAGTATGAAAAGACCTGCGACCATATTAATACAGTATGAAAAGACCTGCGACCATATTAATACAGTATGAAAAGACCTGCGACCATATTAATACAGTATGAAAAGACCTGTGACCATATTAATACAGTATGATAAGACCTGTGACCATATTAATACAGTAAAACCTTTTGATATTTCTCTGAAAAGTATCTCATAGCAGTAGTGCTGGTCTCAGATCATCAGGCTCCCCTGTCCATTCATACGGACTTAGAGAGAGACAGAGAGACAYAGAGAGAGGAACAGTCCTCCCTGTCGTATAGAAAGTGAGAGGAACAGTCCTCCCTGTCGTATACAAAGTGAGAGAAACAGTCCTCCCTGTCGTATACAAAGTGAGAGAAACAGTCCTCCCTGTCGTATAGAAAGTGAGAGAAACAGTCCTCCCTGTCGTATACAAAGTGAGAGGAACAGTCCTCCCTGTCAAGTACTGTATCCTTCTGTTAGATACTTTACTTTCTGCTTGCTAATGTGTTGACGTTTCAGTCAGGCCAATATTTATCAAGACATTTTGATTTAACTTGTTTTATTTATCCTTTATTTAACTAGGCAAGTCAGTTAAGAACAAATTCTTATTTTACAATGACGGCCTACATCGGCCAAACGCGGACGACGCTGGGCCAATTGTGCGCCACCCTATGGGACTTCCAATCACGGCCTGGTTGTGATACAGCTTGGATTCGAACCAGGGTGTCTGTAGTGACACCTCTAGCACTGAGATGCAGTGCCTTAGACCGCTGTACCACTCGGGAGCCATGAATGGCTAATACACCATACATTAAAACCAACCGGTACCAAACCATCCGGTACCAAATCATCCGGTACCAAATCATCCGGTACCAAACCAACCCTCAGCCCTGTACAGCTACCGAAAGCCAGCAGAACTCTCCAACAACAGCCCTGTGACATCTCCATGACAATGGGCAGGCGGGGAGAGGACTTCCTGTCAACACAGGTCATGTGACAGGAAGTGCAGGAAGCAATCATGGAACACTGGGCTGGGCTGAGCAACATAGAGACAGGCTGAAACAATGGTTCCAGAACAGTTTGATGCTGAGGGACCCTCCTACTGTCAATGGTTCCAGAACAAGGACACTCTCACAGAGGTAACTACAGCACGTTCATTAACACCAAGGACACTGACAGAGGTAGACTGCAGCACTTTCATTAACACCAAGGACACTGACAGAGGTAGACTACAGCACTTTCATTAACACCAAGGACACTGACAGAGGTAGACTACAGCACTTTCATTAACACCAAGGACACTGACAGAGGTAGACTACAGCACTTTCATTAACACACAAGGACACTGACAGAGGCAGACTACAGCACGTTCATTAACACCAAGGCACTGACAGAGGTAGACTGCAGCACGTTCATTAACACCAAGGACACTGACAGAGGTAGACTGCAGCACGTTCATTAACACCAAGGACACTGACAGAGGTAGACTACAGCAGTTCATTAACACCAAGACACTGACAGAGGTAGACTGCAGCACTTCAGTAGTAACACCAAGGACACTGACAGAGGTAGACTACAGCACGTTCATTAACACCAAGGACACTGACAGAGGTAGACTACAGCCACGTTCATTAACACCAAGGACACTGACAGAGGTAGACTGCAGCACTTCAGTAGTAACACCAAGGACACTGACAGAGGTAGACTACAGCACGTTCATTAACACCAAGGACACTGACAGAGGTAGACTACAGCACGTTCATTAACACCAAGGACACTGACAGAGGTAGACTACAGCACGTTCATTAACACCAAGGACACTGACAGAGGTAGACTGCAGCACTTTCAGTAGTAACACAAGGACACTGACAGAGGTAGACTACAGCACGTTCATTAACACCAAGACACTGACAGAGGTAGACTGCAGCACTTTCAGTAGTAACACCAAGGACACTGACAGAGGTAGACTACAGCACGTTCATTACAACCAAGGACACTGACAGAGGTAGACTACAGCACTTTCAGTAGTAACACCTTATTTATGTGTAAACACATTAATACAGTTATAATGCATCGTAAGACTGTCATAAGCATGTTCCCCACCTTGACCCAGTCTGCTCAGCAGCTGATATAATACATTATGATGCAGTTATAATGCATCGTAAGACTGTCATAAGCATGTTCCCCACCTTGAGTA
>NW_019944788.1:16059-28491 GCF_002910315.2 Salvelinus sp. IW2-2015 | reverse complement strand
AGCTAGTTTATATACATGCGCATTGGGGTGTTGGTATGGTTAAGGTTGTAGCGAGTAAGGTTCATATCATGGATGGGTGTGTATAGAACAGTAAGTTTATATAGGATGGTGTGGTATAGACACGCTAAGTATTAATATCTCAGGAATGGTGGTGCTTAATATAACAGTAGAATTGATAATAGGATGGTTGTATCACGCAACAATGTAGTTATAATTACATGTGTTAAATGCCGTAGTGTATATACCAGTAGTTATATAGGATGGTGTGTATAGCCTTCATCTAGGGTAGTCTTATTATAGGTATAGAGTTATAGAGTGGTTGAGGAGGACAGTAATAAGAGGACAGTAAGTTAGTATAGGATGGTGTGTATAGAGCAGTAGTTTCCATATATGGATCGGTTGTTGTATTAGAGGGGCAGTATTACCCCGACAGTAGTTATAATAGGATGGTGTTGCTATGATAACAGGTAGTTATATAGGGGAATGGTGTGTATAAGACAAGTAAGGTATAGGTAGTTAGGAGATGTGTGAGGTAGACACAGGTGAGAAAGGTGAGGATGGTAATGTATAGACGGTTGAGGACAGATAGTTATAGGTTAGGGAGTGTGGTGGTGTATATGGACAAGAGTATTTATAAATAAGGATGCGTTTGTCAACGTTCCTGAGGCAAGGAATATTGTTCTGTTAGTATCATTTTGGGTTTTAGGTGATGTAATGAGTTTCCGAGCTCCAGGACGGTGAGTTTGGGTGGGTTCCATATCTATTGCCTCCTAATTTCTGGTTTTGCTATGCTTTTTGGATCTTTAGGGCTTGCTCACTGCTGTATGGCTGCTCATTAGAGCGAGGAGGGTTGGCGGCACGGAGGTAGTCCACGGTGCATAATTGAGTCGAGTAGTATTGAGGAGTGGAGGTGTATTGGATATATCAGCAGTGTTAAGGCGGGTTGTGGGTCGGTGGTGTCGCGGCTGTGTCGGGAGTGTGTGTCGGCGAGGGCCATAAGGGCGGAGAAATGTCTTCGGTTATGTGTGGTAAGGTCTGGTTCCTGTTACGTGAGGGGAATCCAGGGGGGAGGAGGGGGGGAGTTATACTTACGTGTTTAGTTAGTATTAAGTTGGCCATGATCCAGGGGGTCTGTCCTACATCGTTTTGTTATTATAAGTGGTTAAATTATATGGTCAAGGTGGGTAGTATCGGTGATATACGTAAGTAGTGGGGTGGTATCGTGGTATAATTTAAGTGTAGAATGCACTAGTTATTATGATCCGTTGCAAAAATCCCGCTGCATTTGGTTGCATATACATCATGGCTTGCCTGCCTCCTTCGGGGAGGGTGAAGAGGAGGAGGAAAAAACCGTGGTACAGAACCACCCTTTCGAATCCAGAACGCGCAATGCACCCCACCCGGAGGCGAGGATCAGGCAGGGCGGAGAGGTAGATTAGGAGATAAGAATGGTCACCGAGGTGGGGCGGAGCAAGTAGAGGCGCGGTGCATGAAAGGCGTACGGAGGAATCATGGAGCTTTCTGCCCGGAAGGAAGTATTGGAGGGAAAAGGACAGGCTGGGGGCGCACATTGGGGAGAGAGTCGCCAGTGGAGGATAGCGCTCAAGTGGAGGGGATGGAGGGCATAGCAGAGCCCCAACAGCGGTGGTATCGAGGGGAGGGCGAGACGAAGGAGACGTAGGAATGGATAGCACCGGAGAATGCAAGAGCTTCGAGACCATTAGGGTTAGGATTGTATGAAGAGCCATACGACGGCTTAGCACGGAAGCCCGTGAAGAAAGCCGCCAAAATTTCTGGGGGGGGTGGGCTAAGAGGTAGGGTATTAGAGGTTAGGAGACGGCGGATAGGGCCGAGAGGGGCATGGAGTATAGAGAGGACCCTATGGCGGCCCATTGCGGCGCAGGCACTACAACTTTGGGAGCGGGGAGGGTAGGACGTGAAGATCAGGGACAAGCATAGAACAGGGAGGAGGGTGATTAATGAGGGCGGCAGAGTAGAGCAGCATCACGGTGGTCTCACTGTGTGGGACGTACGAGTGCATGGAGGCCCTGGTGGCGGGTAGGATTGAGGGCACAACACCGTATGCCCCGGACCCACTGGTGGAGGGCGTAATAAGAGAGATAAGTGTGTGGGCATAGGTGAGGACCCAGGTGGACCATTGAAAGGGGAAGAGGCACATAAGGAGGACAGGGGGGAGGGGCTCATACGACGAGTGACTGGTCAGTCACGGGGAGAAGTGCGCGTCCTCCTCGGAGCCGGAGCGCGGGGCATACATGGCAACCAGATTAGCAGGGGATGTGGCAGCGTTACGCATAAGGGAACCGGTTTTCCAGGGGCCGGTTCGCGGAGGATCTACGATAAGGGGACCGGGATGCGGGTTTATAGTTTCCCAACCTCACGACCACTGGTCGGGAGGGGGAGGGATAGAAGGGCGGGAGGAGAATAGTTGGACACCGGGGGGAGGAGGGCATATCATTACGAGGGGAGCACAGGTAAAAGGTAGGGTATGGGCAGCAGGCTCAATGACGTCGAGGGGAAGAGAGGCGCAGGTAACGCACTTGCACGGTTCACGGGTATAAGGTGTAATTCACCGGGGAAGCGACGTAGGACCGGGGAAAGGAAGGGAAAGTCCAAGTTGCCGACACGGACCACAGCCGCGCAGGTAGGCGGCAGGAATCCAGAAGAGTGGCGACGATTAACAGTCTAGAGGCACACACAAGGGTTTCGCGAGGTACGTCTTGCCAGAAGAGCCCTGTTCCTAGACTCCAATAGAGGGACGAACCGCATCTTATTGGCCTATGGGGTAGCGGTATAACCAGTTCGGTGGCGGGTCCAGTGTATCCGGACAACGACGGGGCAGACTAAGCCTTCTATTTGCGTCTAGCTACCGAGAGCAGCCTGTGGGGACAGACATTGTTTCCTTCTCTTCCGACCCGTAAGGACAGGTGAACTAGTTGGCTAGTTAATGAAGTTAGCCTGGAGTGGTCGAGTGGGCACCTCAGCCCCGGTGCCACAGGCACCAAATGTCCACGGAGTATGCCCCGGTAAAGGCTCCACCATCATATCACGCACACCCCACTCAGCACAGCCTGTAGTGTGTCAGGTGTGTGTGTGTGCTTGATTGTAGGTGTTGTTTGTGTGTGTGTGTGTGTTGTTGTGTTGGGTCTGTGCGGTTTTGGAGTAGGGTTCAGTGTGCCATCTGGGTCTCGTCCTGGGCTCCCGTGCTGCTGCTGTTGTGTGTGTCGTGCTGTGCTCGGTGGTGTCGTGTGCTGTGTGTCGTGTGCCTGTGCGCAGTCGTTTTGTGAGGGCGCTCGTCGAAGAGTTGCCGTGTCTCCAGTCCGGTTTGCCGCCGGTGTCCGCGTAGAGTTCCAGTTTCCGGCACACGGTTAACCAGGCCTACAGTGCGTCTCAAAGCTGGCCAGCAGTCCGTGCCGTCTGGCACCGAAGCGGCGGCTGTACTGTCCCGCCGTAATCGGCTGGCCAAGCGCCCGCATGAACTGCCCCGTTCTGTATTGAGCCTTCAAAGCGCGCGTTATTGTCTGCCATGGAGCCTGCAAAAGCCGCCCACGTGCGGGAGTGCTCTGGGCCCAGTTGTAGAGACCTGCAATGAGCCGCTACGCAGTGGTCTGAGCGTGAGCCAATGCAGCCTACCAGAGCTTCGCGCCCAGAACTGGAGCCGGCTAGGAAAAATAAAGGCCTCGCCAGTACAGGGGAGAATTTGGAGGGCCGCTGGTGAGGAGTAGGGCATCCGGTTGGCGTCCCCGCAGTGAGTAACAGACAGGAGCAGCCAAGCCTTGCGCCTTGGTGTTCCGTCAGAGTAGACGCATCAAGAACCTACAATTCAGAAGATCAGTAAACCCGTGGCCCTTCAAAGAAAATCACAATCCGTTTACCTCGTGCCCACGCCAGCGGCCATCCCTGACGAGAGCCCTATTATCTAGGTTGTCACCGAGGTGGCCACATTCTCTTTATTAGGGTGAGGAAGACGGATAGAGAGGGTTGATGATGTGAAGATGGGTGTACCATTGACGCCCTCTGGTGGCAATTAGGCACGTTGAATACAGTTCAAGTGTCACGTTTTATTAGTCATTGATTGAGGATACACATGATATACATCGTCCAATGAAATGCTTACTCGCATGTTCCTTCTGGACAATGCAACAACAATAAGAACTAATGAAAGATAAGAAAGGAACATAAAGTAAATGTCTCAGTAGAATGAATAGAATAACATTTTAGCATCAGTATAATACAGGAGACAGATTCATAATCCCAATATTTACACGTGTATCAGGAAAGGGAAAGGGGGGGGGGTCACTCACTCACTCACTCACACGCACACTAGTAAATAACAGTCTGGAAGCAGCCAATTGTGGTGGTGGTGTTGTGTGTGTGTGTGTGTGTGTGTGTGTGTGTGTGTGTGATGGTGTGAAGTGAGTGATGTGAAGTGAGTGAGTGAGTGAGTAGAGTGAGTGAGTGATAGTGAGTGAGTGAGTGAGTGAGTGATAGTGGACTGACTGACTGACTGACTATAGAATGCTGTAGTAAACTGCAGTATACTGTAGAATACTATACTACACACTGTAGTATCCCTCGATCATGTTGTAGTATATTGTTGCATACTAGTAAATACTACATTATTATCCGCAAAGAACACACGGTATTAAATACTACAGTAATGTCCGCAAAAATACTACAGTATTTAATTAGCATATACCCTGCCCATTCCCCTCCCCCATATACCAATTTCTGCCACCCATAAGTGAAATCTACATGCCAAGTATAGACCATACTGTGTCTCTACAGGTTACAGYCCAGAGCAGAAGTGCTGAACAATCTGTTCAGACTGCCTGCCTGCCTGCAGGCAGAGACAGTGAGAGTTGCAGAGGTGATGGAGACAGAGACAGAGACAGAGACAGAGACAGAGACAGAGACAGAGACAGAGACAGAGACAGAGACAGAGACAGAGACAGAGACAGAGACAGGGAGATGGACAGAGACAGAGAGATGGAGTATTTCTCCAGTAGGTTCCTAAAGGAGAAAAGCTCCACTTCTATGTCATAGATAATACAACATAAACACAACAGTAACTACCAGGGGTTGGAACCACATTATTCTTCTCGTTAAGTTCTGAAGAGAACCATTCTTTTTTTTGTTCCATTCCACTGTTCAGAAATAAAGTCATGAACTGGTTCGAACGCCAAAAAGGACCAGTTTATATCGTTCTTTTGTGTTCATTTTTTAAACCTCTGAAAACATATTGTTTTTACATTTAGCTCGACATTACATTAGACCAGCTTGCGATGGTTCACTGAATTGTTTACATGACGGAAAGACAAGTGTAGGGCGCGAAATGCAACTGAAATTTTGCGGGTGGGGAGAGAACGAGAGCGTATGGAGGAGGAGATTTGGTTTGAGGCGCTGGGCATCTTGTTGTCATGACATGCATTATCTGAAATAGGACCACATGGTTATACGGTGGAGCGGCTTGGAGGAACGTTGAATGTCTTTGAACTTCATAGAGTTGGCTTAACGTTGGACCAGAGCTAGCTAACAAGCTTGTGTGTGCGTTATTAATCCGTTTTCTTGCTTTTAAAATAACCGTTCTGTTCCGGAACAGTATGGATCACTTTCGTTCCCAATTCAGATTCTGTTCCTTGACAAATGTAGTTATTTTCCATTTTGTTCTGTTCTGTTCTGTTCCCTGAAACGGTTCCAACCCCTTGGAAATACTACAATCAGTAAAACACTACAGTTATTTTACTACAGTATTTATACTATAGTTACCTGTAAATGCTGCAGCTTCTGTACCCTGAACCTTAGTCACTGTCCAGCTACCATCTGGTACTTTAGAGCACCTTAGAGGCTGCTGCCCCATGTACGTAGTAGAGTCATTGAACACTGGTCACTTTAATAATGTTTACATACTGTTTTACCCACTTCATATGTATATACTGTATTCTAGTCCTATATAACTACTGCTGTACACACCATTTCTATTCATATACTGTCTATACACACCATCTGTAACGGTTTTCCTCCTCCTCTTCATCCGAAGAGGAGGAGCAGGGATTGAACCAAAATGCAGCGGATTTTGAAGACATAATGATTTATTAAAGTAAAGACGGAAAAACACGAAAACGAAATACACTTGAATAATTAACAAAATAACAAAACGATGTAGACAGACCTGGACATGGAACTTACAATAAACACGAAGAACTCACGAACAGGAACAGACTACAAAAACCGAGACAGTCCCGTATGGTGCGACAAACACTGACACAGGCGACAACCACCCACAACGAACACTGTGAAACAACCTAATAAATATGACTCATTAGAGAAACCGGCCAAACACCTGCCTCTAAATTGAGAGGCATACCAGGCAAACCTAAACAACATAGAAACAGAACAACATAGAATGCCCAGCCCAACTCAGCGTCCTGAACCAATAACACGATAAAACAACCTAAAGAAATAGGTCAGGAACGTGACATAACCGCCCCTTAAGGTGAAAACTACTGGGCGCACCAGCACACAAGTTAGGGGAGGGTCTGGGTGGGCATCTGACGTCACGGTGGTGGCTCAGGCTGAGGGCGAGGTCCCCCCCTCATCCATATATGTCTACGACTCTGAATCCGCAATGCTCTTTCATCTCTCCCCTACGAATTGACACACGCTCATATTACACCCATAAATTGAAAAGGTCCTTAAGATAAGGGGCAGCAACCGGACAAGAGGGCAGCACCGGGATAAGGTAGCTCAGGACAGAGATATAGCTAAGGACAGAGAGGTAGGTCAGGATAGAGAGGTAGCTCAGGATAGAGGGGCAACTCCGACTGAAGGGCAGCTCCGGACCAGAGAGGAAGCTCTGGGACTGAGGGGGCAGTTCTGGATTAATGGCGCTCTGTGGCTGAGGGGCATGCCTGCATGAACTGGCTGACGGTCTGGACGCTCAATGGCTGGCTGACGGCTCTGGAACGCTCATGGCTGACTGACGGTCTGGACGCTCATGGCTGAGCTGGCGCTCTGGCAGATTCTGTTCTGGTTGGCGGCTCTGGCAGATCCTGTCTGTCTGGCGGCTCCTGGCAGATCCTGTTGGTTGGCGCTCTTGGCAGATCCTGTCTTGGTTGGCGGCTCTGGCAGATCCTGTCCTGGTTGGCGGCTCTGGCAGATGCTGTCGGTTGGGGCTCTGGCAGATCCTGACTGAACGAATGGCTCCTAGCGGCTCCTGACTGAACTAACGGCTCTCGACGGCTCGGGACAGACGGGCGGCTCTAAATGGCTCGGGAACAAGACGGATGGCTCAGACGGGCTGGGAGACGGATGGCCTAGACGGCGCTGGGGAGAACGGATGGCTCGACGGCGCTGGGGGACGGATGGCTCAGACACGGCGCTGGGAGACGGGATGGTTCAGATGGCGCTGAGGAGACGGCATGGCTCAGATGGCGCTGAGGAGACGATGGCTCAGATGGCGCTTGCGGATGACGGATGGCTAGACTGATCCTGTTAGAGGAAGGCTTTGGCTGCTCCCTGTCCTGGCGGAAGGCTCTAGCGGCTTCCTGTCTGGCGGAAGGCCTAGGCGGCTTCGTCTGGCGGAAGGCTCTGTAAAGGCTCATGCAGACGGGCGGCTTTTGCAGGCTGCATGGCAGACGGGCGGCTTTGCAGGTCATGGCAGACGGGCGGCTTTGAAAGCTTCAATAACAGACGGGCAGTTCATGCGGCCTTGGCAGACGTGACAGTACGGCGCCGTTGGCAGACGGCAAGACTCTGGCGGCTGAAGACGGGCACTGTTAGGCCTGGTAGTGGGCCCGGAACTGGAGGCACGGACTGGAGACACGCACTTCAAGCCTAGTGCGGGGAGCAGGGACAGGGCAACAACTGACCTCCAAAGCGGCACTATAAGCCTGGTGCGTGGTCGCACTGGTGCACCGGTGCTGAGTGCACGCACTCAGGAGAGTACGGGGAGAAGGGAACAGTGCGTACAGGGCTGGAGACGCACAAGAGGCTTTAGTTTTGCGTGTTGTCGGAACTGGAGGGCACCGAACTGGATACACGCACGCATAGGAAAAGTGCGTGGAGGAGGAACAGGCTCTGGAGACGCACTGAAACCTGGTGCGTAGTGTAGGGCACTGGTGGTACTGGACTGGGGCTGGGCGAGGTAGTCCGCAGGCGGAAATACCGGACCGTGCAAGCGTACTGGCTCTCTTGAGCATTGAGGCCTGCCCAAACTTCCTGGTTGAATGTCTTCCGGTCGCCCGACCAGTGCAGGGGGGTGGAATAACACCGCACCGGGCTATGTAGGCGAACGGGGAAACATGCGCGTAAGGCAGGTGCCGATGGTTAGCCGGCCCGAGGAGAGCGCACTGGAGACCAGACGGGCGTGAGCCGCTCATCATGAGCACCTGGCTCAATGCCAATCTAGCCTACCAGTGCGGGGGAGGTGGAATAACACCGCATCGCGGGCTATGCAGCAC
This sequence comes from Salvelinus sp. IW2-2015, assembly GCF_002910315.2. Taxonomy (NCBI): domain Eukaryota; kingdom Metazoa; phylum Chordata; class Actinopteri; order Salmoniformes; family Salmonidae; genus Salvelinus; species Salvelinus sp. IW2-2015. The sequence continues at coordinate 20,011 of NW_019944788.1, read as the reverse complement.
GTACAGGAGAACAAAACGTGCGCTCTACTGGCGTAAACGGTGTCTGCCCGTACTCCCGCTGCTCCAAAGTTGCACTGGGAAGTGGGCACGCAGGTCTCCTACTGCCTTGCCCACTACTCTAGCCCCCCAAGAAATTTTTGGGGTTTTTCAGGGCCTTCCGTGCTTAGCCGCGTACCTTCATAAATGAGGTTCTCGAGCTTGATTCTCCGGCTTCCATCCAAGTTCACTTGCTGCCCTCTCATACCACCGCTGTTGGGCTCTCGCTGCCTCCATGCTCTCACGAGCGCTGGCGTATTCCCCATGTGCGCCAGTGTCCTTTCCCTCCAATACTTTCTCCAAGTCCATGATTCCTGTGTAGGCAGGCCACTGGCTGAATTCACGCTGAGGTTCGTTGGTTTGGATCGGTGGGTGGTTTGTAAACGGTTTTTCCTCCTCCTCTTCATCGAAGAGGAGGAGCAGGGATTGAACGAAATGGCCAGCGGATTATTGAAGAACATAATGATTATTTAAAGTAAAGACGGAAAAACGAAAACGAAAATACACTTGGAATAATTAACAACATTACAAAGACGATGTAGACAGACCTGGACATGGAACTTACAATAAACAGAGAACTCACGAACAGGCAGCAGACTACAAAACGCGAGAAGCAGTCCTGTATGGTGGCGACAAACACTGACACAGGGCAACCACCCACAACGAACACTGTGAAACAACCTACCTAAATATGACTCAATAGAGGAAACGGCCAAACACACTGCCCTCTAATTGAGAGCCAATACAGGCAACCCTAACACATAGAAACAGAAAACATGAATGCCCACCCAAATCACGTCTGACGCAATATACACATAAACAAACTAACAGAAATAGGGTCAGGGAACGTGACATCATTCTATATAATACTGTATTCACCATGCCTATATAACTACTGAGTCTATACTGTCTAACAACATCGCTATATAACTACTGTCTATACCACCGCATCTATATAATACTGTCTATACACACATCCTATATAACTATGTATATCACAATCCTATATAACTACTCGTCTATACTGTCTATACACCCATCCTATATAATTACTGTCTATAACAGACACCATCGCTATATAACTACTGTCTATCTGTCTATAACCATCACCATCCTAATATAACTACTGTCTATAGACACACCATCCTATATATACTGTGTATTTACACACCATCCTATATAACTAGCTGTCTATACACACCATCCCTATATATCACTGTATATCACAGCACCATCCTATATAAGTACTGTCTATACCACTACATCTCTATATAACTATGTCTATACAACCATCCTATATAACTACTGTCTATAACACCATCCTATATAACTACTGTCCCTACTGTTAATACACATCCTATATAACTACTGGTCTCACATACATCCTATATAACTACTGTATATACACACCATCCTATATAACTACTGTCTATACACACATCTATATAACTACTGTGCTATAACACATCCTATATACTTGTCTAATTCACACCATCCTATATAACTACTGTCTAATAGCACACCATGCCTATATAATACTACTGTCTATACTGTCTATACACACCATCCTACCTATATCAACTACTGTCTATACACACCAATCCTTATAACTACTGTCTATTACCAGGCCATCACTGTATAACTAACTGTCTTTATACACACCATCCCTATAATAACTACTGTCTATACTGTCTATACACATGGTTCACATCCTTATAATACTGTCCTATACTGTCTATACACATTCGCTATATAACTATGTCGCATACTGTCTAATAACACCATCGCTATATAACTACTCGTCTATACACACCATCTATACATTAGCTACTGTCTCATACTGTCTATACACACCATCCTATATAACTACTGTCTATACACACCATCCTATATAACTACTGCTATACACACCATCGGCTAATATAATAACTGTTATACCATGCCATCTAGTATAACTACTGTCTACACACATCCAATATAACTCTGTCTATACACAACATCCTATACACACTGTCTATACACACCATCCTATACTACTACTGTCATACTGTACTATACACACCATCTATATAACTACTGTCTATACACACCATCCTATATACTACTGTCCCATACTGTAATACACACCATTTATATATACATGATTACACGATAATATACAAATTATGTTGTGGATTTCGGCTTTTTCAGCCAACTGGTTACTGATAGGTGTTAAACATTGAGGCACAGAGTCCATGGCAATCTCCATAGACAATACATTGGTTAGTAGACTGGCCCGTACTGAAGAGCTCAGTGCCTTTCAACGTGGCCGTTTTTCATAGGATGCCCCTTTCCAACAGTCAGTTTGTCAATTTTGCCCTGCTAGAGCTGCCGGTCAACTGTAAGTGCTGTTATTGTGAAGTGGAAACATCTAGGAGCAACAACGGCTCAGCCGCGAAGTGGTAGGCCACACAAGCTCACAGAACGGGACCGCCGAGTGCTGAAGCGCGTAGCGTGTACAAATCGAGTTCCAAACTGCTTCTGGAAGCAACGTCAGCACAATAACTGTTCGTCGGGAGCTTCATGTAATGGGTTTCCATGGCCGATTAGCCGCACACAAGCTTAAAATCACCATGCGCAACGCCAGGAGTGGTGTAAAGATCGCCGTCATTGGACTCTGGAGCAGTGTAAACGCATTCTCTGGAGTGATGAATCACCATCTGGCAGTCTGACGGATAATTCTGGGTTTGGTGGATGCCAGGAGATTCTGTGTTTCCAACTTTGTGGCAAAAGTTTAGGGAAAGCCCTTTCCTGTTTCAGCATGACAATGCCCCTGTGTAAAAAGCGAGGTCCATACAGAAATGGTTTGTCAAGATCCGTGTGGAAGAACTTGACTGGCCTGCACAGAGCCCTGACCTCAACCGCAACAAACACCTTTGGGATGAATTGGAACGCCGACTGTGAGCCAGGCCTAATCGCCCAACATCCGTGCCTGACCTCACTAATGCTCTTTAGTTGGAATGAAAACAAGTCCCCAAAGCAATGTTCCAACATCTAGTAGAGTCACTACATGTTAGAGTCAATACATGTTAGAGTCAATACATGTTTGAGTCAATACATGTTAGAGTCAATACATGTTTGAGTCAATACATGTTAGAGTCAATACATGTTAGAGTCAATACATGTTAGAGTCAATACATGTTAGAGTCAATACATGTTAGAGTCACTACACGTCAGAGTCAATACACGTCAGAGTCAATACATGTTAGAGTCAATACACGTTAGAGTCAATACACGTTAGAGTCAATACATGTTAGAATCCCCTTTGGCAGCGATTACAGCTGTGAGTCTTTCTGGGTAAATCTCTAAGAGCTTTCTACACCTGGATTGCGCAACATTTACCCATTATTCTTCTTAAAATTATTCAAGCTCTGTCAAATTGGTTGTTGATCATTGCTCGACAACCATTTTCAAGTCTTGTCATAGATTTGGTCGTGTCTTTGGCTATGCCGGATTAAGTGATATGACATGATATTCTATAAAATAATTTCTCTGTAATTAATATTACCTGATTAAGCTAATCATAGAAATTAAATTAACTAGAAAGTCGGAGCACCACAAAATAATGATTATAGAGCTGTTATCTTCCGAATATACTCTTAAAGACCTGGTAAACTTTTACATCAATAGCAGTCAATATTAATCGTCACCTTATTTCAATCTCATCTGAAAGTTGTAAATTCTTGGTTATCTTCACGAACCCTGGCTAACAAGTTGAATCAGCAATGCAAAATTGTGTTTAATTATTAATTTACTAAACACCTAAATAATCACACAGAATTACATCTACACAGAATGGATCATACATTGACTACAAATTATGTCATAAAGAAAAACGTCCCTTGCGGACGGAACAGATATGATGGCTGGTTACACA